>NC_072389.2:16050424-16353454 GCF_028885625.2 Pongo pygmaeus | reverse complement strand
CATTCCATTCCACATTACAGACCATTCCATTCCATTCCACATTCCATTCCACATTCCATTCGCTTTCATTCCACGTTCCATTCCATTCCATTCCACGTTCCAGTCCACCTTCCATTCCACGTTCCATTCCATTCCATTCCATTCAATCCCATTCCGTTCCGTTTCATTCCATTCCAATCTGAATTCCTTTCCTTTCCATTCCAAATTATATTCGACATTCAATACCATTTGATTCCACATTCCATTCAATTTCATTCCACATTCCGTTCCATTTCATATTACGTTCCATTCCTTTCCGTTCCAGATTACATTCCACTTTCCTTTCCTGGTTTCATTCCACGTTCCATTCCACGTTCCATTCTACGTTCCATTTCATTCCATTCCATGTTCCATTACACGTTTCACTCTATATTCCATTCCAAGTTCCATTCCACATTCCATGCCATTTCATTCCACCTTCCATTCCACATTCCATTCCATAAGAGTCCATATTCCATTCCATTCCATTGCATTCCACATTCCATTCCACATTCCATTAAATTCCATTCCACATTCTTTTCCATTCCATTCCACATCCCGTTCCATACCATTACATTCCACATTCCATTCCACATTCCATTACCTTCCATTCCACATTCTTTTCCATTCCATTCCACATTCCATTCCACGTTGCATTCCATGTTCTTTTTCGCGTTCCATTCCTTTCCATTCCATTCCATTCCATTCCGGATTCCATTCCATTCCATTCCACATTCTATTCCACATACCATTCCATTCTACATTGCATTCCACATTCCACTCCATTCCAATCCACATCCCATTCCATTCAATTCCATGTTACCTTCCACATTCCATACCACATTCCATTTCACATTCCATTCCATTGCATTCCAAATTCCATTCTATTCCATTCCACGTTCCATTCCACATTCCATTCCACATTCCATTGCATTCCATTACACAATCCATTCCATTGCATTCCACGTTTCATTCCACGTTCCATTCCATATTCCATTCCACTTTCCATTCCACTTTCCATTCCATTCCATTCCACATTCCATTCCACTTTCCATTTGATTACATTTCTCGTTCCATTCCAGATTCCATTGCTCATGGCATTCCACGTTCCATGCCACATTCCATTTCACGTTTCATTCCACATTCCTTTCGAAGTTCCATTGCATTGCAATCCACGTTCCATTCCACATTGCATTCCATTCCATTCCACATTCCATTCCACATTCCATTCCTTTCCATTCCACATTCTATTCCGCATTCCATTCCATTGCATTCCACATTCCATTCCACATTCATTTCCATTCCATTCCACATTCCATTCCATTGCATTCCATTCGACATTCCATTCCACATTCCATTCCACGTTGCATTCCACATTCCGTTTCACATTGCATTCCACGTTCCATTACAAATTCCTTTGCACGTTCCGTTCCATTCCATTCCACGTTCCATTGCACATTCCATTCCATTCCGTTCCACTTTCTATTCCACATTCCATTCCACATTCCATTCCGTTAAATTCCACAGTCCATTAGGTTCCATCCCTTATTCGTTTCCACATTCCATTACATTCCATTCCATATTTCATTCCACAATCCATTCCATTCCATTCCACATTCCATTCCACATTGCCTTGTATTCCATTCCACATTCCATTCCACATTCCATTCCAAATAATTCCCTGTTAAATTCCAAGATCCATTGCATTCCATTCCACGTTCCATTCCACATTCATTTGCACATTCCATTCCACGTTCCATTACACGTTCCATTCCATTCCATTCCTCCTTACATTCCATTTTCCATTCCACGTTGCATTCCATATGCCATTCCATTTCATTCCACATTCGATTCCATTGCTTTCCACATTCCATTCCATTCCATTCCACGGTCCATTCCACCTTCCATGCCACGTTCCATTCCACGTTCCATTCCAAATTCCATTCCATGATCCATTCCATTCCATTCCACATTCCATTCCATTCCATTCCACGTTCCATTGCATGTTTCATTTTACATTACATTCCACATTCCATTCCTTTCCATTCCATTCCATTCCACATTCCATTGCTTTCCATTCCACTATCAATTCCATTCAGTTCCACATTCCATTCCATTCTATTCCATATTCCATTCGATACAATTGTGCATTCCATTCCATTCCACATTCGATTCCATTGTATTCCACTTGCCATTCCATTCCATTCCACATTCCTTTCCATTCCATTCTATTAAACATTCCATACCATTCCATTTAAGATTCCATTCCACATTCCATTCCAAATGCCGTTCCATTCCATTCAACTTTCCATTCTATTCCTTTCCATATTCCAATGCATTACACATTCCATTCCACTTTCCTTTCCCTTCCTTTCCACCTTCCATTCCATTCCATTTCACATTCTGTTCCACGTTCCATTACAAGTTCCATTCCATGTTCCATTCCATTACTTTCCATTCCATTCCATTCCATTACACGCTCCATTCCACGTTCCATTCCCTTCCATTCCACATTCCTTTCCATTGCATTCCACATCCCATTCCACCTTCCATTCCTCGTTCCATTCCACGTTCCTCTCCTCGTTCCATTCCATTCCATTCCATTCCATTCCATTCCTTTCCATTCTGGATTCCTTTCTATTCCATTCCACTTTATGGTCGTCATTCCATTCGATTCCATTCCACATTCCATTCCACGTTCCATTCCATAACATTCCACATTCCATTCATTTCCATTCCATTCCATTCCACATTCCATTCCACATTCCGCTACCTTCCATTCCACATTCTTTTCCGTTCCATTCCACATTCCATTCCATTTCATTACACATTCGATTCCACATTCCATTACCTTCCATTACACATTCTTTTCCATTCAATTCCACATTCCATTCCACGTTCCATTCCCCATTCCATTTCGCGTTCCATTCCATTCCATTCCACGTTCCATTCCCCATTCCATTTCGCATTCCATTCCATTCCATTCTATTCCAGATTCCATTCTATGGCATTCTGCATTCTATCCCACATTCCATTCCATTCCATTCCACATTTCAATACGCATTAGATTCCATTCGATAACACTTTACACTCCATTCCACTCCACATTCCATTCCACTCCATTCCAGGTTACTTTCCGCATTCCATTCCGACATCCATTCCACATGCCATTCCATTCCTTTCCAAATTCCATTCCATTTCATTCCACATTGCATTCCATTCCATTCCACATTCCATTCCATGTTCCATTCCAGATTCCATTCCACACTCCATTCCACGTTCCATTCCATTCCATTCCACTTTCCATTAAATTACATTCCACGTTCCGTTATACATTCCTTTGCCTATGCTATTCCACGTCCCATGCCAAACTGAATTTCACATTCCATTCCAAGTTCCATAGCAAGTTCCATTCCATTCCATTCCACATTCCATTCCATTCCATTCCACGTTGCATTCCACATTCCATACCACATTCCATTCCATTCCATTCCGCTTTCTATTCCACATTCCATTCCATTGCATTCCACAGTCCACAACAGTTTCCATTCCATTCCATTCCACGTTCCTTTCCATTCCATTCCACTTTCCATTCCACATTCCATTCCACGCTGCATTCCACATTCCCTTACACCTTCAATTCCATGTTCCATTCCAAGTTTCATTCCACGTTGCATTCCATTTCATTCCACCTTCCATTGCACATTCCATTCCATTCCACTGTCTATTCCACATTCCATTCCACATTCCATTTCAAATTCCATTCTATTCCATTCCACTTCCATTACATTCCATTCCACATTCCATTCCATTGCTTTCCACGTTCAATTCCACATTGTCTTCCCTTCCATTCCACATTCCATTCCACATTCCCTTCCACATTCAATTCCAATCCATTCCAAATTTAATTTCACGTTTTATTCCACATTCCATTCCACATTCCATTCCACGTTCCATTCCATTCCACTCCACGTTCCACTCCACTTTGCATTCGCTTCCATTCCATGTTCCATTCCACATTCCATGGTACACTCCATTCCACATTGCATTCCATATTCCATTCCACGTTCTATTGCATTCCATTCCACGTTCCATTCCACCTTGCTTTCCATCGCATTCCACATTCCATTCCATTCCTTTCCTCGATCCATTCCACTTTGCATTCCACATTCCATTCCACAATCCATTCCGTTCCATTCCATTGCATTCCACGTTCCATTCCACATTCCATTCCACATTCCAGTCCACATTCCATTCCGTTCTATTCCACATTCCATTCCACTTTCTTTTCCACATTCCATTCCACATTCCATTCTATTGCATTCCATTCCACATTCCTTTCCACATTCCATTCCACATTCCACTCTATTCCATTCCACATTGCATTCCATTGTAGTCCTCATTCCATTCGAGATTCCATTCCATTCCATTTAAACATTCCATTCCATTCCATTCGACATTCCATTCCACCTTCCATTCCATTCCACATCCCATTCCACACTCCATTCTATTCCATTCCACATTCCTTTCCACTTTCCGTTCCATTCCTTTCCACGTTGCATTCCACGTTCCTTTCCACATTCAATTCCACATTCAATTCCACATTCCATTGAATTTCATTGCATTCCATTCAACATTCCATTCCACATTCCATTCCATTGCATTCCACATTCCATTCCACATTGCCTTGCATTCCATTCCACATTCCATTCCACATTCAATTCCAATCCATTCCACTTTCCATTTCACTTTTCATTCCACATTCCATTTCGAATTCCATTTCACGATCCATTCCATTCCACTCCACGTTCCACTCCACTTTCCATTCGTTTCCATTTCACTTTCCATTCCACATTCCAGTGTACATTCCATTCCACGTTCCATTCCATGTTCCATTCCACGTTCCCTTGCATTCCATTCCACGTTCCACTCCATGTTAGATGCCACGTTCCATTCCACTTTCCATTAAACATTCCATCCCATTCCATTGCATGTTAAATTCCACATTCCATTCCTCGTTCCATTCCAAGTTACGTTCCACTTTCCTCTCCTCTTTCCATTCCATTCCATTCCACAATACATTCCTCGTTCCATTTCACATTCCATTCCATTCCATTCCACCATCCATTCCACATTCCATTCCATTCCAATACACGTTCAATTCCATTACATTTCAGGTTCCATTACACATTCCTTTCCACATTAAATTCCACATTCCATTCCACTTTCCATTCCACTTTCCATTCCATTCCATTCTGCATTCCACTCCGCATTCCATTGCATTGGATTCCACCTTCCATTCCACATTCCATTCCACATTCCATTCCACATTCCATTCCATTACATTCCACTTTCCATTCCACGTTACATTCCACATTCCATTCCACGTTCCATTCCACCTTCCATACCGTTCCATTTTACGTTGCATTCCACTTTCCATTCCATTCTATTCCACGTTCCACTCCACCTTCCATACCATTCCATGCCATGTTGCATTCCACTTTCCAGTTCATTCCATTCAACATTCTGTTCCACATTACTTGGCACATTCCATTCAATGTTCTTTCCATATTCCATTCCACGTTTCATTCCACGTTGCTTTCCGTGTTCCATTCCATTCCATTCCATTTTCCATTCCACATTCATTTCCATTCCATTCTACATTCCATTCCACATTGCATTCCACATTGCATTCCACATTCCATTTCACATTCCATTCCATAATCCATTCCATTGCATTCCACATTCCATTCCACATTCCATTACATTCCATTCCACATTACATTCCACATTTCATTCCACATTCCACTCTACATTCCATTACATTCAATTTCACATCCCATACCACATTTCATTCCACACTCGATTCCATTCCATTCCACATTCCATTCCACATTTCATTCCACGTATCCTTTCACATTCCATGCCGTTCCATTCCACATTCCATTCCACATTCCATTCAATTCCAATCCATTCCGCATTCCATTCCACATTCCATTCCATTCTATTCCAAATTCCATTCCACGTTCCATTCCATTCTGTTCCTGGCTCCATTCCACCTTCCATTCCATTCCACTTTACATTCCACATTCCATTCCACACTCCATTCCATACCATTCCACAGACCATTCCACATTCCATTCCATTACATTGCATATTCCATTCCATTTTCCATTGCACTTTCAGTTCTGCATTCCATTCCGCATTCCATTGCATTGCATTCCACCTTCCATTCCACACTCCATTCCACATTCCATTCCACATTTCATTCCATTCCATTCCACTTTCCATTCCACGTTACATTCCACAATCCATTCCACGTTCCATTCCACCTTCCATACCGTTCCATTTTACTTTGCATTCCACTTTCCATTCCATTCTAATCCACGTTCCACTCCACCTTCCATACCATTCCATGCCATGTTGCATTCCACTTTCCAGTTCATTCCATTCAACATTCTGTTCCACATTACTTGGCACATTCCATTCAATGTTCTTTCCACATTCCATTCCACGTTTCATTCCACGTTGCTTTCCGTGTTCCATTCCATTCCATTCCATTTTCCATTCCACATTCATTTCCATTCCATTCTACATTCCATTCCACATTCCATTCCACATTGCATTCCACATTCCATTTCACATTCCATTCCATAATCCATTCCATTGCATTGCACATTCCATTCCACATTCCATTACCTTCCATTCCACATTCCATTCCACATTCCATTCCACATTCCACTCCACATTCCATTACATTCAATTCCACATCCCATACCGCATTTCATTCCACACTCGATTCCATTCCATTCCACATTCCATTCCACATTTCATTCCACATATCCTTTCACATTCCATGCCGTTCCATTCCACATTCCATTCCACATTCCATTACATTTCTTTCCACATCCCATACCACATTCCATTCCACTTTCCTTTCCATTCCATTCCACATTCCATAGGACATTCCGTTACACTCCATTAAACATTCCATTCCATTATATTCCACATTCTATTCCACATTCTGTTCCGCGTTCCATTCGATGTTCCATTCCATTCCATTCCGTGTTCCATTCCAATCCATTCCATGTCCCATTTCATTCCATTCCATGTTCCATTCTGCTTTCCATTAGACGTTCCATTCCATTCCATTCCACGTTCCATTCTACGTTCTATTAGAGGTTCCATTCCATGTTCCATTCCATTCCATTCCACGTTGCATTCCATATTCCCTTCTATTCCATTCCACATTCCATTCCATTCCATTCAACATTCCATTCCATTTCATTACAACTTCCAATCCAATTTCCTTTCAACGTTCCATTCCACGTTCCATTCCATTCCATTCCGTGTTCCATTCCACTCCATTCCATGTCCCATTTCATTCCATTCCATGTTCCATTCCACATTCCATTCCATGTTCCATTCCACCTTGCATTCCATTCCATTCCTTGTTCCATTCTAATCCATTACATGTTCCATTTCATTCCAATCCATGTTCCATTCCACATTCCATTTCACATTGCATTCCAACTTCCATTGCATTCCATTCCACATTCCATTCCCTACCATTCCACATTCCTTTCCATTCCATTCTATTCCACATTCGATCCCAAACCATTCCACATTGCATTCCACAACATTCCACAATTGATTCCATTCCATTTCATTCCATTCCACATTCCATACTGTTCCATTCCATTCCACATTCCATTCCACATTCCATTCCATTCCACATTCCATTCCACATTCCATTCCATTCCATTCAAGATTCCATTCCATTCCATTCCATTCCATTCCAGTCCATTCCAATCCATTACAAATTGCATTCCACATTCCATTCCATTCCACGTTCCATTCCACCTTCCATTCCACGATTCCATTCCACATACCATTCCATTCCGTTAAATGTTAAATTCCATTCCATTCCAGTCCATTCCATTCCTTTCCATTCTGGATTCATTTCCATTCCATTCCAAATTATATTCGACATTCCATTCCATTCCATTCCCCATTACATTCCATTCCATTCTACTTTCCATTCCATTCCATTCCACATTGAATTCCTTTCCATTGCAAATTACATTCCACTTTCCATTCCACTGTCGATTCCACATTCCATTCCATGTTCCATTCTACGTTCCATTCCATTCCATTCCACGTTCCTTTCTACGTTCCATTGCACATTCCACTCCACGTTCCATTCTACATTCTACTCCATTCCATTCCACGTTCCATTCCATGTTCCATTCCACATTCCACTTCACATTCCATTCTACTTTCCATTCCATTCCACGTTCCTTTCCACGTTCCATTCCACATTCCATTCCACATTCCATTCAATTCCATTCCACATACTATTCTATTCCTTTCCACATTCAATTGCATTCCAATCCACATTTCATTCCATTTCATTCCACATTCTATTGCATTCCATTCTATATTCCACATTCCATTCCACTTTTCATTAAACTTTCCATTCCAAGTTCCATTCCATTCCTCATTCCATTCCACATTCCATTCCATTCCATTCCACTTTTCATTCCATTCCATTCCACATTCCATTGTATTCCATTCCACATGCCATTCCATTCCATTCCATTCACCATTCCATGACATTCCATTCCCCATTGCATTCCATTGCATTCCGCATTCCATTCCACATTTCATTTCCCATTCCATTCGACATTCCATTCCACTTTCCATTCGATTTTCCATTCCACGTTCCAATCCACGTTCCACTCCACATTCCATTCCATTCCATCCCACATTCCATTCCATTCCATTCCACATTCCATTCCATTCCACATTCCTTTCCATTTAATTCCACAATCCATTCCATTTTCCTTTGCATGCTGTTCCACATTTAATTCCAATTTCCTTTCCATTCCATTCCACATTCCAATCCATTCCATTCCACATTCTTTTCTGTTCCATATTCCATTTCATTCCACTCCACATTCCATTCAATTCCCCACTCCATTAATTTCCTTTTCACTCCACATTCCACTCCATTCCGCATTCAATTGCACATTGCATTACATTCCACATTCCATTCCACATTCCATTCCATTCCATTCCGTTCCACATTCCATTCCATTCCATTCCATTCCATTACATTACATTCCACTTTCTCTTCCATTCCATTCCATTCCAGATTTCATTCCATTCCATTTCATTCCACATTCCATTCAATGCCACATTGCATTCCATTCCATTCCACTTTCCATTCCATTCCATTTCAAATTCCATTCCTTTACACATTCGGTTCCACATTCCATTCCACTCTACATTCCATTCCACATTTCATTCCATTCTATTAAACATTCCATTCAATTCCATTCCATTCCACATACCATTCCATTCCATCTCACATTCCATTCCATTACATTCCATGTTCCATTCCATTCCATTTCACATTCCTTTCCATTCCATTTCATATTCCATTCCATTAAATTCCATTCCAAATTCCATTCAATTCCATTCCATATTCCATTCCATTCCATTCCAAGTTCTATTCCATTCCATTCCAGATTCCATTCCAGGTTCCACTCTATTACATTCCACATTCCACTCCACTTTCCATTCGTTTCAATTTCACATTCATTTCCACATTCAATTCCATCTGATTCTATCCCAAATTCCATTCCATTCCATTCCACATTCCATTCCATTCCATTCCACATTCCATTCCATTCCATTCCACATTCCATTCCATTCCATTCCACATTCCATTCCATTCCAAATTCCATTACATTCCACATTCCACTGAATTGAATGTGGAATGCAATGTGGAATTGAATGTGGATTGGAATTGAATGGAATGTGCAAAAGAATTGAATGGGATATAAAGTGGAATAGAATTGAATGAAATATGGAGTGGAATGTGGAATGGAATGGAATGTGGAATGTAAATTAATGGAATGGGTTATGGAATGGACTGGAATGAGGATTGTAATGGAATGGAATGTGGAATGGAATGGAATGTGGAACGGAATGGAATGGATTATGGAAGGGAATGGAATGGTATGGAACGTGGAAAGGAATGGAATGGAATGGAATGGAATGTGGAATGGAATGGAATTGAATGGAAGGTAGAATGGAATTGAATGGAATGGAATGTGGAATGGAATGGAATATAATTGAATGTGGAATGTAAAGGAATGATGTGAGGAATGGAATGGAATAGTTTGGAAAGTGGTATGTAATGGAATGGAATGGAAGGGAATGTGTAAAGCTATGGAACGGAATGGAATGTGGAATGGAACGTGGAATGGAATGTGGAATGGATCATGGAACGGAGTGTAATGGAATGTGGAATGGAACGTGGAAAGGAATGTAAAATTGATCAAGGAATGGAATGGAATGGAATGTGGTATGGAAAGTAGAATTGAATGGACTGGAATGGAATGTGGAATGGAACGTGGAATGGAATGCAGAATGCATCATGGAAAGGAGTGGAACGGAATGTGGAATGGAACGTGGAAAGGAATGGAATGGAAGGTGGAATGACACTTGGAATGGAAAGTGGAATTGAATATGTAATGGAACGTGGAATGGAATGGAATGGAAAGTGGGGTGGAACGTGGAATGGAATGGAAAGGACCGTGGAATGGAATGTGGAATGGAATGAAGAATGGAATGGAAAGGAAAGTGGAATGGATCGTGGAATGAAATGTGGAATGGAACGTGGAATGGAATGGAATGGAATGTGGATTGGAATGGAATGGATGGAATGTGGAATGGAATGTTGAAAGGAACCTGGAATGGAATGTGGAATACAAAGGAATAGAATGTGGAATGGAATGTGTAATGGAAAATAGAATGGAATGGAATAGAATGTGAAATAGAATGTGAAATGGAATATGGAATGGAATGCAGAATGGAACGTAATGGAATGTGGAATGGAATGTGGAAATGAATCTGGAAAGTAATGTGTAACGGAATTGAATGGAATGTGGAATGGAACGTGGAATGAATATGGAATGGAACGTGGAATGGAATATGGAATAGAATGTGGAATGGAACGTGGAATGGAATGGAATGGTACTTGGAATGGAAAACGGAATGGAACATGGAATGGAATGCAATGGAATGTGGAAGGGCATGTAGAATGGATCGTGAAATGGAAAGTGGAATGAAATAGAACGTAACGTGGATTTGAATTTGCAACAGAATGTGGAATAGAAATAGGAATGGAATGTGCAATGGAATGTTCAATGGATATGATTGGAATTTCAAAAGGAATGGAATGGAATGTGGAATGGAATGGAATGGAATGTGGACTGGAATGGTATGGAATGGGATGGAATGTGGAATGGAAGTTGAAATGGAACGTGGAATGGAATGGAATGGAATGTCGAATGGAAAATGGAATGGAACGTGGAATGGAAGGTGGAATGAAAGGTGGAATGCAATGGAATAGAATGTGGAATGGAATGTGAAATGAAATGTGGAATGGAATGGAATGGAAAGCAGAATGTAATGTGGAATGAAATGGAATGGAATGTGGAAAGGAAGTTGGAATGTATTGTGGTCAATAATATGGAAAGAAATGGAAGGGAATGTGAAATGCAATTTGAAATGGAATGGAATGGAATGTGGTAGGGAATGCGGAATGGAATGTGTAATGTAATGTGGAATGGAATGGAATGCGGAATGCAATGTGGAATGGAATGTGGAATTTAAAGGAAAGGAATGTGGAATTCAATGTGGATTGGAATGCAATGGAATGTGGAATGGAATGGAATAGAATGTGCTATGCAATGGAAAGTAATGTGGAATGGAATGGAATGGAATTTGGAATGGAATGTGGAATAGAATGGAATGGAATGTGGAAAGGAATCTGGAATAGAATGGAATGGAATGTGGAATGGAATGTGGAAGAAAATGTGGAATGGAATGGAATGGAATGTGGAATGGAAATGGAATGGAATGGAATGGAATGTGGACTGGTATGTGGAACAGAATATGGAATGGAATGTGGAATGTAATGTGGAGTGGAATGTGGAATTCAACGGAATGCAAAATGGAATGGAAAGTGGAATGCAATGTGGAATGAAACATGTTATGTAACAGAATGGAATGTGGAAAGGAATGGAATGAAATGTGGACTGGAACGTGGAATGGAAAGTGGAATGGAACGTGGAATGGAATGGAATGGAATGTGGAATGGAAAGTAGAAAGGAATGGAATGTAATGTGCAAAGGAACGTGGAATGGAACGTGGAATGGAACGTGGAATGGAATGGAATGAATAGTGTAATGGAACATGGAATGGAATGGAATGGAAAATGAAATGGAACGAGGAATGGAACATGGAATGGAATTTAGAATGGAATGTGGAATGGAAAGTGGAATGGAATGGAATGGAATGTGGAATGGAACGTGGAGTGGAATGGAAAGGAACGCGGAATGGAACGTGGAATGGAACGCGGAAAGCAATGTGCAATGGAACTTAGAATGGAATGTGGAATGGAATGTGGAAGAGAATGTGGAATGGAAAGGAATGGAATGTGGAATGGATCGGGCAATGTATCGTGGGACTGAATGCGGAATGGAACGTGGAATGGAACGTGAAATGGAATGTGGAATGGAATGTGGATTGGAAAATGGAATGGAACATGAAATGGAATCGAATGGAATGTAGAATGGAAAGTGGAATGGAATGGAATGGAATTTGGAATGGAGTGTGGAATGTAATCGAATGGAATGAGGAATGGAATCTAGAAAGGAAAGTGGAATTGAATGGAATGGAATTTGGAATGGAACGTGGAATGGAATGGAATGGAATGTGTAAAGGAATGTGGAAATGAAAATGGAATGAAACGAGGAATGAAATGTGGAAAGGAATGGGCAATGGAATGTGGAATGGAACGTGGAATGGAATGGAATTGAAAGTGGAATAGAACTTGGAAAGAATGGAATGGAATTTGGATTGGAATGTGGAATGGAATGTGGAATGGAAAGTGGAATGGAACGTAGAATGAAATGGAAAGGAATGTGGAAATGAATGGAGTGAAACTTGGAATGCAATATGGAATGGAATGTGGAATGGAAGGTGGAGTTGAACATGGAATGAAATGGAATGGAAAGTGGAATAGAATGTGGAATGGAATGGAATGGAATGGAATGTGGAATGGAAAGGAATGAAATGTTGAACGGGACGTGGAATGGAACAAGGAATGCAACGTGGAATGGAAAGTGGAATGGAATGTGGAGTGCAATGGAATGGAACTTGGAATAAATTATGGAATGGAATGTAGATGGGAACGTGTAATGCAAAGATGAATGGAATGGAATGGAAGGTTGAACGGAATGGAATGGAACGTGGAATAGAATGTGGAATGGAATGGAATGGAATACGGAAGGGAATGTAATGGAATGTAAAATGGAAAGGAATGGAACGTGGAATGGGACATGGAATGGAAGCTGGAATTCGACGTCGAATGGAACGTGGAATGTAATGTGGAATGGAATGGAATGGAATGTGGAATGGAAAGTTGAATGGAATTTGGAATGGAATGGAATGGAGTGAAATGTGGAATGGATTGGAATGGAATGGAATGGAGTGTGGAATGCAATGTATTGGAATGTGGAATGGAATGGAAGGGAATGGAATGGAATGGAATGGAATGTGGAATGCAATGGAACGGAATGTGGAGTTGAATGGAATGGAATGTAGAATGGAATGGGTTGATATGTGGAATGGAATTGAATGGAACGTGGAATGGATTGTGCAATGGATGGATTAATGGAATATAATGGACTGTGGAATAGAATGGAATGGAACGGAATGTGGAATGGAATGTGGAATGCATCCTGGAATGGAATGGAATGGAATGTGCAATGGAATGGAATTGAACGTGTAATGAAATGAAATGGAATGGTAGAGAAAAAGAATGTGGAACGGAATGTGAAAAGGAATGTGGAATTCAATATGGAATGGAATGAAATGGAACCAGGAATGGAAAATAATGGAACGTGGAATGGAATGTAATGGAACGTGAAATGGAACGTGGAATGGATCACGGAGTGGAAAGAGGAATGGAATGTGGAATGTAATGTGGAATGGAATGGAATGGAGTGTGGAATGAAATGTGGAATGGAATGGATTGGACTGTGGAATGGAATGTGTAATGGAGTGCAATGGAATGAGAATGGAATGAGGAATGTAATGCAATGGAATGTGGAATGGAATGTGGAATGGAATATGGAATGTAATGTTAAATAGAATGGAATGGGACGTGGAAAGTAATGGAATGGAATGCAATGTGGAATGAAATGGAATGGAATGGAACGGAATGCGGAATGGAATGTGGAATGGAATGTGGAATGGAATGTGGAATGTAATGCGGAATAAAATGGAATGGAATGTGGAATGGAATGTGGAATGTAATGGATTGGAATGTGGAATGGAACATGGAATGGAATGTGGAATTGAATGGAATGGAATGTGGAATGGAATGGATTGGAATGTGGAATGGAAAGGAATGGAACGTGGAATTGATTGTGGAATGGAATGTGGAATGGATGGTTTAATGGAATGGAATGGAATGTGGAATAGAATGGAATGGAATGGAATGTGGAATGGAATGTGGAATGGAATGGAATGGAATGGATTGTGGACTGGATGGTGGAATGGAACGTGGAATGGAATGCGGAGTCTAATATGGAATTGAATGGAATGGAACGTGGAAGGGAATGTGGAATGCAATGTGGAATGGAACGTGCTATTTAACAGAATGGAATGTGGAATGGAAAGTCAAATGGAATGTGGAATGAATCGTGGAATGGAGTGGAAAGAAATGTGGAATGGAACGTGGAATGCAATGTGGAATGGATCGTGGAATGCAATGGAATGGAATGTGGAATGGAATGTGCAATGGAATGTGGAATGAAACGAGGAATGGAACTCAATAAAAAGTGGGGTGGAAAGTGGAATTGAACGTTAAGGAACTTGGAATGCAGTGTGCAACGGAATGTGTAACGGAACGTTGAATGGAATGAAAAGGAACGTGGAAAGGAACCTGGAATGGATTGTGGAATGGAACGTGGAATTGAATGGAATGGAATGTGGAATGGAATGTGGAAAGGAATGTGGAATGGAATGTGGAATAAAACGGAATGGAACGTGGAATGGAAAGTGGAATTGAAAATAGAATGGAATGTGGAATGGACAGTGAAATGGAATGTGGAATGGACTGTGGAATGATAAGTGTAATGGAATGGAATGGAATGTGTTATGGAACATGGAATGGAACTTGTAATGAAACGTGGAATGGAATGTGGAATGGAATATGAAAGGGAAAGTGGAATGGAAGGTGGAATGGAATGTGGAAAGGAACGTGGAATGGGATGGAATGGAACGCGGAAGAGAATATTGAACAGAAAGGAATGGAAGGTGGAAATGATTATGGCAAGGGAAGTGGAATGGAATGGAATGGATGGTGGATTTGAATGTGGAACGGAATGTGGAGTAGAAATTGGAATATAATATGGAATGGAATGTTCAATGGAAAGGAATGGTATGTGGAAAATAATGGAATGGAATGTGGAATGGAATGGTATAGCGTGGAATGGGATGTGGAATGGAAGTTGGAATGCAGTGTGGAATGGAATGGAATGGAACGTCGAATGGAAAGTGGAATGGAAAGTGTAATGGATCGTGGAATGAAATGCGGAATGGAATGGAATAGAAGGTGGAACGGAATGTGGAAAGGAATGGAATGGAATTGAACGTGGAAAAGAATGTAATCCAATGTGGAATGGAAAGCGGAATGGAATGGATTGGAATGTGGAATGGAATGTGGAAAGTAATGGAATGGAATGTGGAAGGAAATGTAGAATGGACTGTGGAAAGTAATATGCAATGGAATGGAATGGAAGGTGGAATGTAATGTAGAATGTAATGGAATGGAATTTGGAATGGAATGGAAAGGAATGTGAAATGCAATGAGGATTGGAATGCAATGGAAGTTGGAATGGAATGTGGAATGGAATGGAATGCAATGTGGAATGCAATGGAATGGAATGTGGAAGGGAATGGAATGGAATGTGGAACGGAATGCGGAATGGAATGTGGAATGTAATGTGGAAGGGAAAGTGGAATGGAACGTGGAATAGAACGGAATGTAATGGGGAATGGATAGTGGAGTGGAATGTGAAATGGAATTTAATGGAATGTGGAATGGAATGTGGAATGGAAAGGGGAATGGAATGTGAAAGGGAATGTGGGATGGAATGTGGAATAGAACGGAATGGAATGTGGAATGGAATATGAAATGGAACGTGGAATGTAATGGAATGAAATGTGGAATGGAATGTAGAATGTAATGGATTGGAATGTGGAATGGAATGTTAAATGGAATGTGGAATGGAAGAGAATAGAATGTGGAATGGAATGTGGAATGGAATGTGTAATTGAAAGTGGAATGGAATGGAATGTAATGTGGAACGGAACATGGAATGAAATAGAATGGATCATGGAATGGAAAGTGGATTGGAATGTGGAATGGAATGTTAAATGGAATCTGGAATGGAAGAGAATGGAATGTGGAATGGAGTGTGGAATGGAATAGAATGGAATGTGGAATGGAGTGTGGAATGGAATAGAATGGAATGTGGAATGGAATGTGGAATGGACTTTAATGGAATGTGGAATTGAAGGTGGAATGGAAAGTGGAATGGATTGTGGAATGGAATGTGGAATGGAAAGGAAGAGAAGGAGGAATGGAAGGTGTAATGGAGTGTGGAATGGAACATGGAATGGAATCCAATATAATGTCGAAAGCAACGTGGAATGGAATGGATTGGATCGTGTAATGGAACGCAGAATGGATCATGGAATGGAAAGAGGAATGGAATGTGGAATGCAATGTGGAATGGAATTTGGAATGAAATGTGGAATAGAATGGAATATAACGTGGAATGAAATGTGGAATATAATGGATTGGAATGAGGAATGGAATGAGTAATGGAACGTGGAGTGGAAAGGAATGGAATTTGGAATGGTATGTGGAATGGAATGTGCAATGGAAAGTGGAATGGAATGGAATGGAAAGTGGAATGGAACATGGAATGAAATAGAATGGATCATGGAATGGAAAGTGGAATGGAATGTGGAATGGAATGTTGAAAGTAATGGAATGGAATGTGGAATGAAATGTGGAATGGACTTTAATGGAATGTGGAATGGAATGTGGAATGGAATGTGGAATGGATTGTATAATGCAATGTGGAATGGAATGTGGAATGGTTTGTATAATGCAATGTGGAATGGAACGGAATAGAAGGTGGAATGGTATGTGTAATTTAGTGTGTAATGGAACTTGGAATGTAATGCAATGTAATGTCGAATGCAATGCGGAATGGAATGGAATGCAACGTGGAAAAGAAAGTGGAATTTAACGTCTAATGGAATGGAATGGAAAGGATTGTGGAATGGAATGTGGAATGGAAAGTGAAATGGAATGGAAAGGAACGTGGAATAGAACGTGGAATGGAACGTGGAAAGGAATGTGGAATTGAATGTGGCATGGAATGTGGAATGGAATGTGCAATGGAACGGAATGGAATATAGAATGGAATGTGGAATTCAGTGCGGAATGGAACGTGGAAAGGGATTGAATAGAATATGTAATGGAACGTGCAATGGAACGTGAAATGGAATTTATTGGAATGTGGAACGGAACGTGGAATGGAATGGAATGGAATGGAATGAGTAATGGAATGGAATGGAATGCGGAATGGAAAGTGGAATGGAATGTGGAATGGAATGGAATGAATTGTGGAATGAAATGTGGATTTGAATGCAATGGAACGTGGAATGGAATGGAATGGAATGTGGAATGGAATGTGGAACAGGGTTTAATGGAAAGTGGAATGGAAAGTGGAATGGAATGGAATGGAATGGAATGGAATGTGGAATGGAGTGGAATGGAATGTGGAATGGAAAGTGGAGTGGAATGTGGAATGAACTGTGAATTGGAATGCAATGGAATGTGGAATGGAATGTGGAAGGAAATGCAATGAATGAGAATGGAATGTGGAATGGAATTTTTAAATGGAGTGAAATGAATTGTGGATTGAAATGTGGATTTGAATGGAATGGAGTTTGGAATGGAATGGACTGGAATGTGGAATGGAATGTGGAACAGAATTTCATGGAAAGTGAAATGGAACTTCGAATGGAACGGAATGGAATGGAATGTGGAATGGAAAGCGGAGTGTAATGTGGAATGGAATGGAACGAAATGTGGAATGGAAAGTGAAATGGAATTGAAAGGAATGGAACGGAATGAAATGTGGAATGAAATGTGGAATGGAAAGTGGAAAGAAATGCAGTGGAATGAGAAGGGAATGTGGAATGGGATGTGGAATGGAATGTGGAATAGACTTTGGAATAGACTGCGGAATTGAATGTGGAATGAAACGTGGAATGAAATGCGGAATGGAATGGAATGGAATGGAAGGTGGAATGGAATGTGAATTGGAATGCAAAGTAATGTGGAATGGAATGTGGAATGAAATGAAAAGGAATGAGAAAGGAATGTGGAATGGAATGTGGAATGGAATGAAATGGAATGTGGAATGAAATGTGGAATGGAATGTGGAGTAGGATTTAATGGAAAGTGGAATGTAATGTGGAATGGAATGGTGTGGAATGGAAAGTGGAATGGAATGGAATGGAATGTGGAATGGAATGTGGAGTGGAATGTGGAATGGAATGGAATGAAATGTGGAATGGAATACTGGTTGGAATGGAATGGAATGTGGAATGGAATTGAATGGAATGTGGAATGGGAAGTGGAATGGAATGGAGTGGAATGGAATGTGGAATGGAATGTGGAAAGAAATGCAATGGAATGAGAATGGAATGTGGAATTGAATGTGGAATGGAGTTTGGAATGGACTGCGGAATTGAATCTGCAAGGAAACGTGGAAAGGAATGTGGAATGGAATGGAATGGAATGGAATGAGGAATGGATTGTGAATTGCAATGCAATGGAATGTGGAATGGAATGTGGAATGAAATGCAATGGAATGAGACTGGAATGTGGAATGGAATGGAAGGGAAAGAGGAATGTAATGTGGAATGGCATGTGGAACGGAAAGTAGAATGGAATGGAAAGCAATGTGGAATGGAATGTGGAATGGTATGTGGAATGGAACGGAATGTAATGGGAAATGCAATGTAGAATGGAATGTGAAATGGAAAGTTGAATGGAATGTAATGGAATTCGAAACGGAACATGGAATGGAAGATGGAAAGGAACGTGGAATGGAATGTGGAATGGAATGTGAAATAAAATGCGATGGAATGGAAGGCAATGAGGAATGGAATGTGGAATGGAATGGAATGGAATTTGGACTGGATGGTGGAATGGAATGTGGAATGGAATGTGGAGTGGAATGTCGAATTGAACGGAATTGAACGTGGAATAGAATGTGGAATGCAATGTGGAATGGAACGTGCTATTTAACAGAATGGAATGTGGAATGGAACGTGGAATGGAATGTGGAATGGATTGTGGAATGGAGTAGAATGGATTGTGGAATGGAAAGTGGAATGGAATGTGGAATGGATCATGGAATGGAATGTGGAATGAAATGTGGAATGGAATGTGGAGTACGATTTAATGGAAAGTGGAATGTAATGTGAAATGAAATGGTGTGGAATGGAAAGTGGAATGGAATGGAATGGAATGTGGAATGGAATTTGGAGTGGAATGTGGAATGGAATGGAATGAAATGTGGAATGGAATACTGGTTGGAATGGAATGGAATGTGGAATGGAATTGAATGGAATGTGGAATGGGAAGTGGAATGGAATGGAGTGGAATGGAATGTGGAATGGAATGTGGAAAGGAAAGTGGAAAGAAATGCAATGGAATGAGAATGGAATGCGGAATAGAATGTGGAATGGAGTTTGGAATGGACTGCGGAATTGAATCTGCAATGAAACGTGGAAAGGAATGTGGAATGGAATGGAATGGAATGGAATGTGGAATGGATTGTGAATTGCAATGCAATGGAATGTGGAATGGAATGTGGAATGAAATGCAATGGAATGAGACTGGAATGTGGAATGGAATGGAAGGGAAAGAGGAATGTAATGTGGAATGGCATGTGGAACGGAAAGTAGAATGTAATGGAAAGCAATGTGGAATGGAATGTGGAATGGTATGTGGAATGGAACGGAATGTAATGGGAAATGCAATGTAGAATGGAATGTGAAATGGAAAGTTGAATGGAATGTAATGGAATTCGTAACGGAACATGGAATGGACGATGGAATGGAACGTGGAATGGAATGTGGAATGGAATGTGAAATGAAATGCGATGGAATGGAAGGCAATGAGGAATGGAATGTGAAATGGAATGGAAAGGAATTTGGACTGCTTAGTGGAATGGAATGTGGAATAAAATGTGGAGTGGAATGTCGAATTGAACGGAATTGAACGTGGAATGGAATGTGGAATGCAATGTGGAATGGAACGTGCTATTTAACGGAATGGAATGTGGAATGGAACGTGGAATGGAATGTGGAATGGATTGCGGTATGGAGTAGAATAGATTGTGGAATGGAACGTGGAATGGAATGTGGAATGGATCACGGAATGGAATGTGGAATGAAATGTGGAATGGAATGTGGAGTAGGATTTAATGGAAAGTGGAATGTAATGTGGAATGGAATGGTGTGGAATGGAAAGTGGAATGGAATGGAATGGAATGTGGAATGGAATGTGGAGTGGAATGTGAAATGGAATGGAATGAAATGTGGAATGGAATACTGGTTGGAATGGAATGGAATGTGGAATGGAATGGAAAGGAACGTGGAAAGGAAAGTGGAATTGAATGTGGAATGGAACGTGGAATGGAATGGAAAGGAATGTGGAATGGAATGTGGAAATGAATGTGGAATGGAATGGAATGGATTGTGAAATGCAATGTGGAATAGAATGTGGAATTGAATAGAATGGAATTTTGAATGGAATGAGGAGTGGAATGAAATGGAACGTGGAATGGAATGTGCAATGTATTGTGGAGTGGAAGGTGGGATGGAATGGAATGGAAAGTGGAATGGAACGTGGAATGGAATGTAAAAGTCGTGAAAAGGAATGTGGAATGGAATTTGGAATGGAACGTGGAATGATAGTAAAGGAACGTGTAATGGAATGTGGAATGGAACGTGGAATGGAATGAAAAGGATGCAATGTGGAATAGAATATGGAATGGAATGTGGAAAGTAATGTGCAATGGAATGGAATGGAATGGAATGTGGAATGGAATGTGGAAAGGAATGTGTTATGGAATGTGGAATATAACGGAATGAAATATGGAATGGAATGTGAAATGGAATGTGGAATGGAATGGAATGGAATGTGGAATGGAACGTGAAAGGGAAAGTGGAATGGAATGGAATGGAATGTGGCATGGAATGTGGAATGGAATGGAATGGAATGTGGAGTAGAATGGGGTATGGAATGGAATGGAAAGCGAAATGGAATGAATGAAATGTTAAGGAATATGGAATGGAATGGAATGGAATGTGAAATGGTATGTGGAATGGAATGTGGAATGGAACGTGGAATTTAAGGTGGAATGGAATGGAATGGAAAGTGGAATGCAACGTGGGATGGAATGTGGAATGGAACGCGGAATGGAATTTGGAAGGGAATATGGAACTGAAATGAATGGAATGTTCAACGGAATGGAAAGGAATGTGGAATGGAATGGAATGGAATGTGGAATTGAATGTGGAATGCAATGGAATTGAATGAGGAATAGAATGTGGTATGCAATGGAGTGGAATGTGGAATGGAATGGAACGGAATGGAATGTGGAATGGAATGGAATGGAATGGAATGTGGAATGGAATAGAATGGAAAGAGGAATTTAATATGGAGTGGAATGGAATGGAATCTGGATTAGAATGTGGAATGGAATGGAATGGAATGCGGAATGGAATGGAATGGAATGGTATGGAATTTGGAATGGAATGGAATGCAATGAAAAATGGAATGGAATGGAACATGGAATGGAACGTGGAATGGAATGTGGAATGTGGATTTTAATGTGGAATGGACAGGAATGGAATGGAATAGAATGTGGAATGGAATGTTGAATGGATTGCAAAAAGGAATGGAATGGAACGTGTAATGAAATGAAATGGAATTGAATGTGGAATGAAATGGAATGGAAAGTGGAATGGAATGTGGAATGGAATGTGGAAAGATATGTGGAATGGAATTTACTGGAATGAGGAATGGAATGTGGAATGTATTAGATTGGAATTTGGAATGGAATGTGGAATGTAATATGGAATGTAACGGAATGAAATGGGGAATGGTATGTGGAATTGAATGGATTGGAATGAGGAATAGAATGTGGAATTGAATGTGGAATGGAAAGCAATGGAAAGTGGAATGGAATGTGGAATGGAATGTTCATTGTAAAGTGGAATGGAATGGAATGGAATGTGGAATGGAATGGAATGGAATGTAGAATGGAATGTAGAATTTAACGGAATGGAATGTGGATTGGATTGTGGAATTGAGTGTGGAAAGGAACGTGGAATGGAATGGAATAGAATGTTGAATGCAAAGTGGAATTGAACATGGAATGGAATGGAATGGAATGTGGAATGGAACGTGGAAGGAATGGAACGGAATGGAATGGAATGTGGAATGGAATGGAATGGACTGTGGAATGGAATGTGGAATGGAAAGTGAAATGGAAAGCGAAATGGAATGTGGAAAGGAATGGAATGGAATTTGGAATGGAATATGGAATGGAATGTGGAAGGGAATGGAATGGAAGTGGAATGGAATGTGGAATGGACTTTAATGGATTGTGGAATGGAAAGTGGAATGGAATGTGGAATGGATTGTGGAATGCAATGTGCAATGAAATGGAAGGGATTGTGGAATGGAATGTGGAATGGAATTGAATGCAATGTGGAAGGGAATGTGGAATGGAATGTGGAATGGAATTGAATGGAATGTGGAAGAGAATGTGGAATGGAATGTGGAAGGTAATGTGGAATTTAATGTGGAATGAAATGAGGATTGGAATGGAATGGATTCTGGAATGGGCTGGACTGGAATGTGGAATGGAATGAGGAATAGAATTTAATGTAAAGTGGAATGTAACGTGGAATGGAATGGAATGGAATGGAATGGAATGTGGAATTGAATGGAATGGAGTGTGGAATGGAATATGGAATGCAATGTGAAATGGAATGCACTGAAATGTGGAATGGAATGTTGATTGAAATGGAATGCAATGTGGAATGGAAAGGAATGGACTGCGGAATGTAATGTGGAATGGAATGTGGAATATAATGTATTACAATTTGGAAGAGAATATGGAATGTCATGTGAATTGGAATGCAATGCAATGTGGAATGGAAAGTGGAATGCAATGCAATGTGGAATGGAATGTGGAATGGAATGGAATGGAAAGTGGAATGGAACAGGGAATGGAACGTGGAATGGAACGTGGAATGGAACATGGAATGGAACGTGGAATGGGATGTGTAGTGGAATGTGCAATGGAATGTTGAATGGAATGGAATGGAACGAGGAAATGAAGATGGAATTGAATGGAATGGTATGTGGAATGGAACGTGGAAAGCAATGTGGAATGGAACGTGGAATGGAACGTGGAATGGAACATGGAAAGGAATGTGGAATGGCACATAGAGTGGAATGTGGAATGGAATGCGGAAGGGAATGTGGAATAGAGCGGAATGGAATGGAATGTGGAATGGAAAGTGCAATGTATCGTGGATTTGAATGTGGAATGGATCGTGGAATGGAACGGGAAATGGAATGTGGAATGGAATGTGGAATGGAATATGGAATGGAAAGTGAAATTGAACGGAATGGAATTTTGAATGGAAAGTGGAATGGAATGGATTAGAATGTGGAATGAAATCTGAAAGGAAACTGGAAAGGAATGGAATGGAATGTGGAACGGAATGTGGAATTGAAAATGGAATGAAACGAGGAATGTAATGGGGATTGGAATGGGCAATGGAATGTGGAATGGAATGTGGAATGGAATGGAATTGAAAGTGGAATGGAACTTGGAAAGAGTGGAGTGGAAATTGGATTGGAATATGGAATGGAATGTGGAATGGAAAGTGGAATGGAACGTGGAATGGAATAGAATTAATGTGGAAAGGAATGGAATGGAACTTGGAATGCAGAGTGCAATGGAATGTGGAATGGAAGATGGAATTGAACGTGGAATTGAGTGTGGAATGGAACGTGGAATGGAATGGAATGGAATGCGTAATGGAAAGAGGAATGTGGAATGGAATGTGGAATGGGAATTGGAATGTAATTGACTGGAATATGGAATGGAACGTAGAATGGAAACGATTGTAATGTGGAATGCAATGCGGAATAAAATGGAATGGAATGGAATGCGGAATGGAAAGTGGAAAGGAATGGAATGGAATGTGGAATAGATTTTAATGGAATGTGGAACGGGATGTGGAATTGAATGGATTGGAATGCGGAATGGAATGTGGAATGGAATGTGGAATGGAATGCGGAATGTAAAGTGGAATGTAATGGAAAGGAATGTGGAATGGAATGCGGAATTGAACAGAATGGAATGTGGATTGGATTGTGGAATTGAGTATGGAAGGGAAGGAGGAATGGAATGGAATGGAATGTGGAATGGAATGCGGAATGGAACGTGGAAAGTAATGGACTGGAATGTGGAATTGAATGTGGAATGTAAAGGATTGTAATGTGGAATGCAGTGCGGAATGGAATGTGGAATGGAATGGAATGGAATGGAATGCGGAATTGAAAGTGGAAAGGAATGGAATGGAATGTGGAATGGATTTTAATAGAATGTGGAAAGGGATGTGGAATTGAATGGATTGGAATGTGGAATGGAATGTGAAATGGAACGCAGTGGAAAGTGAAATGGAAAGTGTAATGTAATGTGGAATGTAAAGTGGAATGGAATGGAATGGATTGTGGAAAGGGATGTGGAATTGAACGGAATGGAATGTGGATTCGATTGTGGAATTCAGTGTGGAATGGAACGTGGAATGGAATGGAATGGAATGTGGAAGGGAAAGTGGAATTGAACGTGGAATGAAATAGAATGGAATGTGGAATGGAACGTGGAAGGAATGGAAAAGAATGGAATGAAATGTGGAAAGGAATGGAATGGAATTTGGAATGGAATATGGAATGGAATTTAATGGATTGTAGAATGGAAAGTGGAATGGAATATGGAATGGATTGTGGAATGGAATGTGTAATGAAATGGAATGGATTGTGGAATGGAATGTGGAATGGAATTGAATTCAATGTGGAAGGGAATGTGGAATGGAATGTGGAATGGACTTGAATGGAATGTGGAAGGGAATGTGGAATGGAATGTGGAATGGAATGTGGAATGGAATGGAATGAAATGTGGAATGAAATGTGGATTGAAATGGAATGGATTCTTGAAAGGACTGGACAGGAATGTGGAATGGAATGTGGAATAGAGTTGAATATAAAGCGGAATTTAACGTGGAATGGAATGGAATGTGGAATTGAATGGAATGGAGTGTGGAATGGAATATGGAATGGAATGTGAAATGGAATGGAATGAAATGTGGAATGGAATGTTGATTGGAATGGAATGGAATGTGGAATGGAAAGGAATGGACTGCGGAATGGAATGTGGAATGGAATGTGGAATACAATGGATTACAACTTGGAATAGAATATGGAATGGCATGTGAATTGGAATGCAATGGAATGTGGAATGGAAAGTGGAATGAAATGCCATGGAATGAGAACGGAATGTGGAATGGAATGTAGAATGGACTGCGAAATGGAATGTGGAAAGGAATGTGGCATCTAATGTGGAATGGAATGGAATGGAATGGAATGTGGAATGGAATGTGAATTGGAATGCAACGAAATGTGGAATGGAAGGTGAAATGAAATGCAATGGAATGAGAACGGAATGTGGAATGGAATATGAATTGGAATGCAATGGAATGTGGAATGGAATGTGGAATGGAATGTGAAATGGAATGTGGAACGGAATGGAAAGGAAGGTGGAATGGAACGTGGAATGGAATGTGGAATGAAATGGAATGGAATGTCGAATGGAATGTGGAATGGAACGGATAGGAATGTAAAATGGAATGGAATGGAAAGTGGAATGGAAAGTGGAATGGAATGTGGAATGGAACGGAATGGAATGTGGAATGGAATGTGAATTGGAATGCAACGAAATGTGGAATGGAAGGTGAAATGAAATGCAATGGAATGAGAACGGAATGTGGAATGGAATATGAATTGGAATGCAAAGGAATGTGGAATGGAATGTGGAAAGCAATGGAATGGAATGTGGAATGGAATGTGAAATGGAATGTGGAACGGAATGGAAAGGAAGGTGGAATGGAACGTGGAATGGAATGTGGAATGCAATGGAATGGAATGGAATGGAATGTGGAATGGAATAGAATGTGGAATGGAATGGAATGGAAATAGGAATGGAATGGAATTGAATGGAATGGTGAATGCAATGGAATGGAATGTGGAATGGAAAGGAAAGTGGAATGGAATAGAATGGAAAGGAAATGGAATGGAATGGAATGGAATGTGCAATGGAATGTAAGGTGGAATAGAGTGGAATGGAATGGAATGGAAAGGGAATGGAATGCAATGGAATGGAATGTGGAATGGAATAGAATGTGGAATGGAATGGGATGGAATGTGGATTGTAAAGTGCAATTGAATGGAATGGAATGGAATGGAATATGGAATGGAATGGATTGGAATGTGGAATGGAATGGAATGGAATGTGGAATGGAATGGATTGGAACGCAATATGGAATATAATGCAATGGAATGTGGAATGGAACGTGGAATGGAATGGAATGGAAAGTGGAATGGAACGTGAAATGGAATATCTAATGGATCGTCGAATGGAACATGTAATGGAATGGAATGGAGCGCGCAATGGAAAGTGGAATGGAAAGTGGAATGTAATGGAATGGAAGGTGGAATAGAATGGAATGGAATGTGGTATGGAATGTGGAACGGAATGGAAAGGAATGTGGAATGTAATGTGGAATGTAATGTAATGGAATGTGGAAAGGAATGTGGAATGGAATGGAATGGAATGTGGAATGAAATGGAATGGAATGTTGAACGGAATGGATTGTAATGTGGAATGCAATGGAATTGAATGTGGAATGGAATGTGGAATGCAGTGGAATGGAATGGAACGTGGAATGGAATGTCGAATGGAATGGAATGGAATGTGGAATGGAATGTGGAATTGATGGTATGGAATGTGAAATGGAATCAAATGGAATGTGAAATGGAATGGAATGGAATGGAAAGTGGAATGGAATGAAATGGAACGTGGAATGTAATGGAATGGAATGTGGAAAGGAATGTGGAATGGATTGGAAAGGAACGATAAATGGAATGGAATGGAATGTGCAATGGAATGTGGAATCGAACGTGGAAATAAACGTTGAATGGAACGTGGAATGGAACGTTGAATGGAACGTGGAATGGAATGGAATGTAAAGGAAAGTGCAATGGAATGTAATGCAAAGAAATGTGGAATGGAATGGAAAGGAATGTGGAATGGATTGAAATGGATTGTGCAATGGAATGTGGAATGGAACTTTTAATGGGAAATGGAGCGGAATGTGGAATGCAATGTGTAATGGAATGGAATGGAATGGAATGTGGAATGGAAAGAAATGTGGAATGGAATGGAATGGAAAGTGGAATGGAATGGAATTGAAAGGAATGTGGAATGGAATGTAATGGAATGTGGAATGGAAAGGAATGTGGAATGGAATAGAATGGAAAGGGAAAGGAATGGAATGGAATGTGAAATGGAATGGAATGTTGAATGGAGTGCAATGGAATGGAATGGAAAGTGTATGGAATGGAATGGAATGGAATGTGGAATGGAATGGATTGTGGAATGTAATGTGGAATAGATCGTGGAATGGAATTGAAGATGGAATGGAACGTGGAAAGGAACGTCTAAAGGAAGGTGGTATGGAACTTTGAATGGAATGGAATGGAATGTGAAATGGCATGTGGAATGGAATGTGGAATGGAATGGAATGGAATGTGGGATAGAATGGAATCGAATGTGGTATGGAATGTGGAATGTAATGGAATGGAATGTGTAATGGAATGCCAAATGTAATGTAATGGAATGTGGAAGGGAATGTGGAATTGAATGTGGAATGAAATGGAATGGAATGTTGAATGGAATGTGGAATGGAATGTGGAATGGAATGGATTGGAATGGAATGCGGAATGGAATGTACAATACAATGGAAATGAATGTCAAATGGAAAGAAACGGATTGTGGAATGGAATATGGAAGGGAATGGAATGGAATGGAATGTGGAATAGAATGGAATGGAAAGGAATGTGGAATAGAATGTGGAATGGACTGTGTAATGGAATGCAGAGGAATGTGGTATGGAATGGAATGGAATGTGGAATGGAAAGGAATGGAATGGAAGGAGAAATGCAATGTGGAATGGAATGTGAAACGGAATGTGGCACGGAATGTGGAACGAAATAAAATGGAACGTGGAATGGAATGGTATGGAAGGCGGAATGGAACGTAATGGAACATGCAATGAAATCTGGAATGGAACATGGAATGGAAGTTGGAATGTAATGTGGAATGGAATGTGGAAAGCAATGGAATGGAATGTGGAAAGAAATGTGGAATGGAATGGAATAAATGCGGAATGGAATGCAATGGATTGTGGAATGGAATGTGGAATGGAGTGGAATGGAAGGTGGAAAGAAATGGCAAGTGGAATGTAACGGAATGGAACATGGAATGGAACATGGAATGGAACGTGTAATGGAACCTGGTGTAATGGAATGTTAAATGGAATGGAATGAAATGTGGAATGCAATGTGGAATGGAATGTGGAATGCAATGTTGAATGGAATGGAATGGAATGTTTAATAGAATGTGGAATGGAATGGAATGGAATGTGGAATGGAAAGTTGGGTGGCATGTGGAATGGAAAGTGGAATGGAATGGAATGTGGAATGGATTTTGGAATGGAATATGGAATGGAACAGATTGTAATGTGTAATGGAAAGTGGAATGGAATGTGGAAAACACAGTGGAATGGAATGGAGTTGAATTTAATGTGGAATGGAACGTGGAATTGAATGGAAAGGAACGTGGAATGGAACGTGGAATCAAACGTGGAATGGAACGATGAATGGAAAGTGGAAAAGAGCGTGGAATGGAAAGTGAAATGGAAAGTGGAATGCAATGGAAAGGAATGTGGAATTGAATGGAATGGAATGGAATAGATTGTGGAATGGATAGTGGAATGGAATGGAATGGAATGGATTGTGGAATGGAATGGAATGGTATGGTATGTGGAATGGAATGGAATGGAATGTGGAATGGAGTGTGGAATATAATGGAATTGAACCTGGAATGGAACGTGGAATGGAATGGAATGGAATGTGGAACGGAAGGGAATGGAATGTGGAATGGAATGTTGACTGGAATTTAATTGAATGTGGAATGGAAGGAATGGAATGTGGAAAGGAACGTGGAATGGAATGTGGAATGAAATGTGGAATGCAATTCTATGTGGAGTGGAATGGAATGGAATGGAATGAAATGAAATGTGGAAATGAATGGAGTGGAATGTGGAATGGAACGGAAAGGAATGTGGAATGGAATGGAAAGGAATGGAATGTGGAATGGAAAAGAATGTGGAATGGAATGAAATGGAATGGAATGTGGAATGGAATGGAAAGGAATGGAATGAAGGGTGGAATGGAATGCAATGGAATATGGAATGGAACAGAATGTGGAATGGAAAGGAATATTATGGAATGCTGAATGGAATGGAATGGAATTGAATGGAATGGAATGGAATGGGGAATGGAATGGAATGGAATGGAATGGAATGGAATGGAATGGGGAATGGAATGGAATGGAATTGAATGGAATGGAATGTGAAATGGAATGGAATGAAATGGAATTGAATGTGGAATGGAATGGAATGGAATGTGGAATGGAATGGAATGGAACGTGGAGTGGAATGGAATGGAATGGAACGTGGAGTGTAATGGAATGGAATGGAATGTGGAACGGTATGTGCAATGGAATGGAATGAAATGGAATGGAGTGGAATGGAATGGAATCGAATGTGGAATGGAGTGGAATGGAATGGAATGGAATGTGGAATGGAATGGAATGGAATGGAATGGAATAGAATGTGGAATGGAATCGAATGGATTAGAATGTGGACCGCAATTTGGAATGCAAAGCAATGGAATATGAAACGGAATGTGGAATGGAAAGGAGTGGAATGCAATGAAATGTGGAAGCGAATGGAATGGAATGGAACGGAATGTGGAATAAATTGGAATGTAATGTGGAATGGAATTTAGTGGAATGGAACGTGGTGTGCAAAGTAATGGAATGGAATGGAAGGTGGAAATGAATGGAATGGATTGTGGAATGGAATAGGATGCGGAATGGAATGAAATGGAATGAAATGTAGAACGGAACTGAATGGAATGTGGAGTGGAATGGAGTGGAATGAAATTGAATTTGGAATGGAATGGAATGGAATGAGGAATGGAATAGAGTGAGGAATGCAATGGAATGGAATGGAAAGTGGAATGGAATGTAGTGGAATGGATTGGAATGGAATGTGGAATGGAATGGAAAGGAATGTGGAATGGAATGGAATGGAAAGGAATGTGGAATGGAATGGAATGGAATGGAAATAAATGTGGAATGGAATGGAAGGGAATGTGGAATGGAATGTGGAATGGAATGGAATGGAAATAAATGTGGAATGGAATGGAAGGGAATGTGGACTGGAATGTGGAATGGAATGTGCACTGCAGAGTGGAATGGAAAGGAATGGAATGTGGAATGGAATGGAATGGAATGTGTAATGGAACATGGAATGGAATGGAATGGCATGTGGAATAGAACGCAGAATGGAACGTGGAATGGATTAGAATGGAACGTGGAATGAAAAGGAATGGAATGTGTAATGGAATGGAATGGAATGTGCAATGGAAGGGAATGGAATGCGGAATGGATTGTGGAAAGGAATGGAAAGGAATGTCAAGTGGAAAGAAATGGATTGTGGAATGGAATGTGGAAAGGAATGGAATGGAATGGAATGGAATGTGAAATGGAATGTGCAAAGGAATGGAATGGAATGTGGAATGGAATGTGGAATGGAATGGAGTGGAATGTGGAATGGAATGTGGAATGGAATGGAATGGAATGCGGAATGGAATGTGGAATGGAATGGAATGGAATGTGGAATTTAATGTGGAATGGAATGGAATGGAGTGTGGAATGGAATGCGGAAAGAAATGTGGAATGTAATGTGGAATGGAACGTGGAATGGAATGTGGAATAGAATGTGGAATGGTATTTGGAATGGAATGAAATGTGGAATGGAATGTGGAATGGTATGTGGAATGGAATGGAAAGTGGAATTGAATGGAATGGAATGGAATATGGAATGGAATGGAGTGGAATGAAATGGAATGGAATGGAATGGAATGTGGAAAGGAATGCAATGGAATGGAATGTGGAATGCAATCTGGAATGTAATTCAATGGAATATGAAATGGAATGTGGAAGAGAATGGAATGGAATGCTATGAAATGTGGAATAAATTGAATGGAAATTGGAATGTAATGGAATGAAATGTGGAATAGAATGGAATGTAATATGGAATTTAATGGAATGGAATGGAGTGTGGAATGGAAGGGAATGGAATGAGGAATGGATGGTGGAATGGAATGGAAAGGAATGTCAAATGGAAATAAATGGATTGTGGAATGGCATGTGGAAAGGAATGGAATGGAATGTGAAATGGAATGGAAGGGAATGTGGAATGGAATGTGCAAAGGAATGGAATGGAATGGAATATGGAATGGAACGTGGAATGGAATGGAGTGGAATGTGGAATGGAATATGGAATGGAATGGAATGGAATGCGGAATGGAATGTGGAATGGAATGGAATGGAATGGAATGTATAATTTAATGTGGAATAGAATGGAATGGAGTGTGGAATGGAATGCGGAAAGAAATGTGGAATGTAATGTGGAGTGGAACGTGGAATGGAATGTGGAATAGAATGTGGAATGGTATGTGGAATGGAATGAAATGTGGAATGGAATGTGGAATGGTATGTGGAATAGAATGGAATGTGGAATGGAATGGAATGGAATGGAATATGGAATGGAATGGAGTGGAATGGAATGGAATGGAATGTGGAATGCAATCTGGAGTGCAATTCAATGGAATATGAAATGGAATGTGGAAGAGAATGGAATGGAATTCTATGAAATGTGGAATAAATTGAATGGAAAGTGGAATGTAATGGAATGAAATGTGGAATAGAATGGAAAGTAATGTGGAATTTAATGGAATGGAATGGAATGTGCAATGGAATCGAAAGGAATGGAATGGAATGTGGAATGGAATGGAATGTGGAATGGAATGGAAAGTAATGTGGAATGGAATAGAATATGGAATTGAATGAAAAGGAATGCAATGTAGAATGGAATGGAATGGAATGTGGAATGGAATGGAATGGAATGTGGAATGGAATGGAATGGAAGGTGTAACGGATTAGAATGTGGAATGCAATGGAATGGAATGGAATGTGGAATGGAATGGAATAGAATGGTTTGTAATGGAATGTGGAATGGAATGGAATGGAATGTGGAGTGGAATAGAATGTGGAATGAAATGAAGTGGAATGGAATGTGAAATGGAACGGAATGGAATGTGGAATGGAATGGAATGAAATGTGGAATGGCATGGAACGGAACGTGGAATAGAATAGAATATGGAATTCAAAGGAATGGAATGAAATGTGGAATGGAATGGAATGGAATGCATTGTAATGGAATGTGTAACGGAATGGACTGGAATTCACAATGGAATAGAATGTGGAATGGAATGAAATGGAATGGAATGTGACATGGAATGGAGTGGAATGTGGAATGTAATGGAATGGAATGTGGAATGGAATGGAATAAAATGGAATCTGGACGGAATGTGGAATGGAATGTGGACTGCAATGTAGAATGGAATGGAATGGAATGTGGAATGGAATGTGAAATGGAATGTGGAATGGAATGTGGAATGGAATGTGGAAATCAATGTGGAATGGAATGGACTGGAATGTGGAATGGAATGGAATGGAATGTGGAATGGAATAGAATGTGGAATATAATGAAATGCAATGGAATGTAGAATGGAATGGAATGGAATGTCAAGTGGAATGGAATGGAATGGAATGGAATGTGGAATGGAATGGAATGGAATGGAATGTGGAATGCACTCATCCCAAAGAAGTTTTTATGTGAAGATATTTTCTAGACAGAAGCATTTTCAGAAACTTCTTTGTCATTTGGGTATTGAACTCACAGATTTGAAACTTCCTTTTCATAGAGCAGTTCTGCAACACTCTTGTTGTGGAAACTGCAAGTGGATATTTAGTGCGATTGCTGCATCTAGTGGAAAAGCAAATACATTCAGATGAAAACTAGACAGAACCGTTCTCTAGAAACTTCTTTCTGATGTGTGAATTCTAGTCACAGAGTTGAACCTTCCTTTTGGTAGAACAGTTTTGAAACACTCTTTTTGTGGAGTCTGCAAGTGGACATTTGGAGCGCTTTGAAGCCTATGGTGGAAAAGGAAACATCTTCATATAAAAACTAGATAGAATCATTCTGAGAAACTTCTTTGTAATGTGCACATTCAACGCACAGAGTTGAAACTTCCTTTTGATATAGCTGTTTTGAAACACTCTTTCAGTGGAATCTGCAAGTGGATATTTGGAGTGTTAAGAGGCCAACACTGGAAAAGGAAATATCTTCACATAAAAACTAGACAGAAGCATTCTCAGAAACTTCCCTGTGCTTTCTGCATTCAACTCACATAGTTGAACCTTCCTTTTGATAGAACAGTTTTGAAAAACTCTTTTCATAAAATCTGCAAGTCGACATTTGGAACGCTTTGAGGCCTATGTTGGAAAAGGAAATATCTTCACATAAAAACTGGATAGAAGCATTCTCAGAAACTTGCTTGTGATGTGCGCATTTAACTCACAGATTTTAAGCTTCCTTTTGATATAGCTGTTTTGAAACACTCTTTTAGTAGAATCTTCAAGTGGATATTTGGAGTGTTAAGAGGTCAATACTGGAAAAGAAAATATCATCACATAAAAACTACACAGAAGCATTCTTAGAAACTTCCCTGTGCTTTATGCATTCAAGTCACAGAGAGGAACCTTCCTTTTGAAAGTGCAGTTTTGAAACACTCTTTTTGTAGAATTTGCTAGTGGATGTTTGGAGCGATTTGAGGCCTATGGTGGAAAACGAAATATCTTCCCATAAAAACAAGACTGAAGCATTCTCAGAAACTTCTTTGTGCTATGTTCATTCAACTCACAGACTTGAACCTTCATTTTGAAAGAGCAGTTTTGAAACACTCTTTTTGTAGAATCTGCAAGTGGATATTTGGAGCGTTTTGAGGTCTTTGCTGGGAAATGAAATATCTTCACCTGCAAACTACACAGAAGCTTTCTCAGAAACTACTTTGCGATGTGTGCATTCAACTCACAGAGTTGAACCTGCTTTTTGATAGAGCAGTTTGGAAACAGCATTTTTGTAAAATCTGCAAGTGGATATTTGGAGCAATTTGAGGCCTATGCTGCAAAAGGAAATATCTTCACAGGAACCCTAGACAGAAGCATTCTCAGTAACTTCTGTGTGATGAGTGCATTCAAGTCACGGACTTGAACCTTCCTTTTGATAGAAAAGTTTTGAAACACTCCTTTTGTAGAATCTGCAGGTGTTTATTTGGAGCGCTTTGAGGCCTATGATGGAAAACGAAATATCTTCACATAAAAACGAGACAGAAGCATTCTCAGAAACTTCTCCATGATGAGTGCATTCAACTCACACACTTGGACTTTCCTCTTAATAGAGCAGTTTTGAAACACTCTTTTAATAGCATCTGTAGGTGGATATTTGAAGGGTTTTTATGGCATTGGTGGAAAAGGAAATAACATCACATGAACACTAGGCAGAAGCATTCTCAGAAACTTCTTCATGATGAGTGCTTTCAGCTCACAGAGTTTTATGTTCCTTTTGATAGAGCAGTTTTGAAACACTCTTTCAGTAGAATCTGCAAGTGGATATTGGGAGTGCTAAGAGGCCAACACTGGAAAAGGAAATATCTTCACATAGAAACTAGACAGAAGCATTCTCAGAAACATCCCTGTGCTTTCTGCATTCAATCCACATAGTTGAACTTTCCTTTTGATAGAAAAGTTTTGAAAATCTCTTTTCATAGAATCTGCAAGTTGACATTTGGAACGCTTTGAGGCCTATGCTGGAAAAGGAAGTATCTTCACATAAAAACTAGATAGAAGCATTCTCAGAAACTTCCCTGTGCTTTATGCATTCAAGTCACAGAGAGGAAACTTAATTGTGAAAGTGCAGTTTTGAAACACTCTTTTTGTAGTATTTGCTAGTGGATGTTTGGAGCGATTTGAGGCCTATGCTGGAAAACGAAATATCTTCCCATAAAAACTAGACAGAAGGGTTCTCAGAAACTTCTTTGTGATGAGCGCACTCAACTCACAGACTTTAAATTTCGTTTTGAAAGAGCCGTTTTGAAAACACTCTTTTTGTAGAATCTGCAAGTGGATATTTTAAGCCTTTTGACACCTTTGATGGGAAATGACATATCTTCACCTGAAAACTACAGAGAAGCATTCTCAGAAACTTCTTTGTGATGTGCACATTCAACTGACAGAGTTGAATCTTCCTTTTGATATAGCTGTTTTGAAACACTCTTTCAGTAGGATCTGCAAGTGGATATATGGAGTGTTAAAGGACAACACTGGAAAAGGGAATATCTTCACATAAAATCTAGATGGAAGCATTCTCAGAAACTTCCCTGTGCTTTATGCGTTCAAGTCATAGAGAGGAACCTTCCTTTTGAAAGCACAGTTTTGAAACATTCCTTTTCCAACATAGGCCTCAAAGAGCTCTAAATAAACACTTGCAGATTCTACGAAAACAATGTGGAGTGGATTGGAGATTCCAATCCATTCCATTCCATTGCATTCTCCTCACAGAGTTGAACCTTCCTTTTGATAGAGCAGTTTTGAAGCACTCTTTTTGAAGAATCTGCAAGTGTTTATTTGAAGCGTTTGAGGCCTACGTTAGAAAAGGAAATATCTTCCCATAAAAACTAGACCGAAGCATTCTCAGAAACTTCTTTGTGATGAGTGCGTTCCAGTCAGAGAGTTGAACCTTCCTTTGATAGCATAGTTTTGAAACACTCTTTTTGTAGAATCTGCAAGTGGATATTTGTGCGCTTTGAGGCCTATATTGGAAAAGGAAATTTCTTCCCATAAAAACTAGACTGAAGCATTCTCAGAAACTTCTTTGTGATGAGTGCATTCTACTCACAGAGTTGAACCTTCGTTTTGACAGAACAGTTTTGAAACACTCTTTTTGGAGATTCTGCAAGTGTTTATTTGGAGCGCTTTGAGGCCTATGCTGGAATAGGAATTATCTTCACATGAAAACTAGACAGAAGCATTCTCAGAAACATTTTCTGATGTGTGCATTCAACTCACCGAGTTGAACCTTCCTTTTGGTAGAGCAGTTTTGAAACACTCTTTTTCTAGAATGTGCAAGTGGATATTTGGATTGTTAGGGGGCCAACACTGGAAAAGGAAATATCTTCCCATAAAAAGTAGGCAGAAGAATTCTCAGAAAGTTCATTGTGATGAGTGCATTCAACTCACAGACTTTAACTTTTCTTTCGAAAGAGCAGTTTTCAAACACTCTTTTTGTAGAATCTGCAGGTGGATATTTTGTGTGCTTTGAGGCCTAAGCAGCAAAAGGAAATATCTTCACGTAAAAACTAGACAGAAACATTCTCCAAAACCTCTTTGTGATGTGTGCATTCAAATAACAGAGTAGAACCTTCCTTTTGATAGTGCAGTTTTGAAACATCCTTTTTGTAGAATCTGCAAGTGGATATTTGGAGAGATTTGAGGCCTATGCTGAAAAAGGGTATATCTTCACATAAAAACTAGATAGAAGCATTCTCAGAAACTTCTCTGTGCTTTATGCATTCAACTTACAGACTTGAAACTTCCTTCTTAAAGAGCAGATTTGAAACACTGTTTTTGTAGAAACTGCAAGTGGATATTTGGAGCACTTTGAGGCCTATGCTGGAAAAGGAAATATCCTCACATAAAAACTAGACAAAAGCATTCTCTGAAACTTGTTATGATGAATGCATTCAGCTCACAGAGTTGAACCTTCCGTTTGATGGAACAGTTTTGAAACACTCTTTTTGTAGTATCTTCAAGTGGATATTAGGAGCGCTTTGAGGCCTATGCCAGAAAAGCAAATATCTTCACATAAAAACTAGACGGAAGCATTGTCAGACACTTCTCTGTGATAAGTGCATTCACCTCACAGAGTTCAACCTTCCTTTTTGTAGAACAGTTATGGAACACTCTCTTTGTAGAATCTACAAGGGATCATTTGGAGCACATTGAGGCCTATGCTGGAAAAGGAAGTATCTTCCCATAAAAAAAAAAGCAGAATCATTCTGAGATACTTTTTTGTGATGAGTGCATTTGACTCACAGACTTGAACCTTCCTTTTGATAGAGCAGTTTTGAAACACTCTTTTTGTAGAATCTGCAAGTGGATATTTGGAGCACTTTGAGGCCTATGCTTTAAAAGGAAGTATCTTCCCATAAAAACTAAGCAGAATCATTCTCAGAAACATTTTTGTGATGAGTGCATTCAACTCACAGCCTTGAAGATTCCTTTTGATAGAACAGTTTGGAAACACTCTTTTTGTCAAATCTGCAAGTGGATATTTGGAGAGCTTTGAGGCCTATGCTGGAAAAGAAAATATCTTCATATAAAAACAAGACGGAGGCATTCTCAGACACTTCTCTGTAATGAGTGCATTTAACTCACAGAGTTCAACCTTCCTTTTGGTAGAACTGTTTTGAATCACTCTCTTTGTGTAATCTACATGAGATTATTTGGAGTGCATTGAGGCCTATGCTGGAAAAGGAAGTATCTTCCCATAAAAACTAAGCAGAATCATTCTCAGAAATATTTTTGTGATGAGTGCATTCAACTCACAGACTTGAACATTCCTTTTGATAGAGCAGTTTTGAAACACTCTTTTTGTAGATTCTGCAAGTGGGTATTTCGAGCGCTTTGAGTCAAAGATGGAAAAGGAAATATCTTCATATAAAAAGTAGACAGAAGAATTCTCAGAAATTACTTTGGGATGAGTGCATTCAACTCAAAGGTTTGAACCTTCCTTTTGATAGAACAGTTTTGAAACACTTTTTTTGTAGAATCTGGAAGTGGATATTTGGGGAAATTTGAGGCCTATGCTGGAAAAGGAAATATCTTCACATAAAAACTAGACGGAAGCATTCTCAGAAATTTCTTGGTGATGAGTGCATTCAACTCACAGGTTTGAACTTGCCTTTTGATAGAACAGTTTTGAAACACTCTGTTTGTAGAATTTGCAAGTGGATATTTGGAGAGATTTGTGTCCTGTGCTGCATAAAGGGAATATCTTAACTTAAGAACTAGACAGAAGCATTCTCAGAGACTTCCCTGTGCTTTATGCATTCAAATCACAGGCTTGAACCTTCCTTTTGATAGAGCAGTATTGAACCACTCTTTTTGTATAATCTGCAAGTGGATATTTTGAGCGATTTGAGGCCTATGATGAAAAAGGAAATATCTTCACCAAAAAACTAGACAGAAACATTCCCAGAAACTTCTGTGGGATGAGTACATTCAACCAACAGAGTTGAACCTTCCTTTTGATAGACTAGTTTTGAAACACGCTTTTTGTAGAATCTGCAAGTGGATGTTTGGAGGGCTTTGAGGCCTATGCTGGAAAAGAAAATATCTCCACCTAAAAACTAGACAGAAGCATCCTCAGAAATTTCTTTGTGATGAGTGCATTCAACTCACAGGGTTGAAAGTTCCTTTTGATAGAACAATTCTGACACAATCTTCTTGTAGAATCTGCAAGTGGATATTTGGATCGCTTGAGGCCTATGCTGGAGTAAGAAATAATTTCACATAAAAACTATATTGAAGCATTCTCAAAAACGTCTTTGTGATGTGTGCTTTCAACTCACAGAATTGAAACTTCCTTTGGATAAAGCAGTTTTGAAACACCATATTGTAGAATCTGCAAGTGGATAGTTTTAGCACTTTGAGGCCTAGCCTGGAAAAGGGTATATCTTCACATAAAAACCGGACAGGAGCATTCTCAGAAACTTCCCTGTGCTGTATGAATTCAACTCACAGACTTGAACCTTCCTTTTGATAGAACAGTTTAGAAACACACTTTTTGTAGAATCTGAAAGTGGATATTTGGAGCGCTTTGAGGCCTATGCAGGAAAAGGAAATACCATCACATAAAAACTAGACAGAAGTATTCTCAGAAACTTCTTTGTGATGTGTGCATTCAACTCACAGAGTTGAACCCTGCTTTTGAAAGAGCAGTTATGAAACACCCTTTTTGTAGGATCTGCAGGTGGATATTTTTGGTGCTTTGAGGCCAATGCTGGAAATGGAAATATGTATTCATAAAAACTAGACAGAAGCATTCTCAGAAACTTCTCTATGTTTTATGATTTCATCTCACAGAGTTGAACCTTCCTTTTGATAGCACAGTTTTGAAACACTCTTTTTGTAGAATCTGCAATTGGATTTTTGGAGCACTTTGAAGACTATGCTGCAAAACGAAACATCTTCATATAAAAATTGGACAGAGGCCTTCTCAGAAACTACTTTGTGATGAACGCATTCAGCTCACAGGGTTGAACCTTCCTTTTGATAGAACAGTTGTGAAGCACTCTTTTACTAGAATCTGAAAGTGGATATTTGGAGCTCTTTGAGGCTTATAATGGAAAAGGAAATATCTTCACATAAAACCTAGATGGAAGTATTCTCAGAAACTTCATTGTGATGAGTGAGTTCAACTCACAGAGTTGAATCAACCTTTTGATTGAACAGTTTTGAAACACTCTTTTTGTAGAATCTGCAAGTGGATATTTGGAATGCTTTGAGGCCTGTGCTCGAAAAGGAAATTCTTCATATAAATGCGAGACAGAAGCATGCTCAGAAACTTCTTTGTGATGAGTGCATTGTATTGACAGACTTTAAATTTCCTTTTGATAGAGCAGTTTTGAAACCGTCTTTTTGTAGAATATGCAAGTTTATAGTTGGTGCGATTTGAGGGCTAAGCTGGAAAAGGAAATATCTTCACATAAAAACTGGACAGAAGTATTCTCCTATCTTCTTTGTGATGTGTGCATTAAACTAACAGAGTAGACCTTCCTTTTGATAGTGCAGTTTTGAAACACCCTTTTTGTAGAATCTGCAAGTGGATATTTGGAGCGATTTGAGGCCTATGGTGAAAAATGGGATATCTTCGCATAAAAACTAGATAGAAGCATTCTCAGAAACTTCCCTGTGCCTTATGCATTCAACTCACAGACTTAAAACTTCCTTTTGAAAGAGAAGATTTGAAAAACTTTTTTTGTAGAAACTGCAAGTGGATATTTGGAGCACTTTGAGGACTACGCAGGAAAAGGAAATATCCCCACATAAAAAGTAGACAAAAGGATTCCCTGAAACTTCTTTGTGATGAATGCATTCACCTCAAAGAGTTGAACCTTCCCTTTGATGGAACAGTTTTGAAACACTCTTTTTGTAGATTCTGTAAGTGGATATTTGGAGCGCCTTGAGGCCTATGCTGGAAAAGGAAATATCTTCACATAATAACTAGATGGAAGCATTCACAGAAACTTCTCTGTGATGAGTGCATTCAACTCACAGAGTTCAACCTTCCTTTTGGTAGAACAGTTATGAAACACTCTCTTTGTATAATCTACAAGAGATTATTTGGAGCTCATTGAGGCCTATGCTGGAAAAGAAATTATCTTCCCATAAAAACTAAGCAGAATCTTCCTCAGAAATGTTTTTGTGATGAGGGCATTCAACTCACAGACTTGAACCTTCCTTTTGATAGAGTAGTTTTGAAACACTCATTTTGTAGAATCTGCAAGTGGATATTTGGAGCGCTTTGAGGTCTACGCTGGAAAAGGAAATATCTTCACATCAAAACTAGACAGAAGCATTCTCAGAAATTTCTGTGTGATGAGTGCATTCAACTCACAGACTCGAACATTCCTTTTGATAGAGCAGTTTTGAAACACTCTTTTTGTAGATTATGCAAGTGGGTATTTTGAGTGATTTGAGGCCTATGCTGCAAAAAGAGAAATCTTCACATAAAAACTAGACAGAAGCATTCCCAGAAACTTCCCCGTGCTTCATGCATTCAACTCACAGACTTGAACCTTCCTTTTGATAGAGCAGTTTTGAAACACTCTTTTTGTAGAATTTGCAATTGGATATTTGGAGCGATTTGAGGCCTATGCTGGAAAAGGGAATATCTTCACCTAAAAACTAGACAGAAGCATTCTCAGAAACTTCTTTGTGATGAGTGCATTCAACCCACAGAGTTGAAACTTCCTTTTTTTAGAACAGTTTTGTAACACTCTCTTTGTAGAATCTGAATGTGGATACTTGGTGCGCTTTGAGGCCTATGCTGGAAATGGAAATATGTCCTCATAAAAACTAAGTAGAAGCATACTCACAAAGTTCTTAGTGATGAGTGCATTCAACTCAGAGACTTAAACCTTCCTTTTGATATAGCAGTTTTGAGACACTCTTTTTGTAGAATCTGTAAGTAGATATTTGGAGCGCTATGAGGCCTACACTGTAAAAGGAAATATCTTCACATAAAAACTATACAGAAGCATTCTCAGAAGCATCTCTATGATGAGCACGTTGTACTCACAGACGTGAACTTTCTTTTTAATAGAGCAGTTTTGAAACACTCCGTTTGTGGAATTTGCAAGTGGATATTTGTTGTGCTTTGAGGCCTAATCTGGAAAAAGAAATATCTTCACATAAAAACTAGACAGAAGCATTCTCTGAAACTTCTTTGTGATGTGTGCATTCATCTAACAGACTAGAAACTTCCTTTTTATAGAGCAGTTTTGAAACACCCTTTTTGTAGAATCTGCAAGTGGATATTTGGAATGATTTGAGGCCTGTGGTGTAAAAGGAAATATCTTCACATAAAAACTAGACAGAAGCATTCTCAGAAACTTCAGTGTGCTTTATGCATTCAACTCACAGACTTGAACCTTCCTTTTGAAAGAGCAGATTTGAAAAACTCTTTTTGTAGAAATTGCAAGTGGATATTTGGAGCGCTTTGAGGCCTATGCTGGAAAAGGATATATCCTCACATAAAAACTAGACAAAAGCATTCTTTGAAACTTCTTTGTAATGAATGCATTCAGCTTACAGAGTTGAACCTTCCTTTTGATAGAACAGTTTTGAAACACTCTTTTTGTAGAATCTGCAAGTGGATATTTGGAGTGCTTTGAGACCTATGCTGGAAAAGGAAATATCTTCACATAAATATTAGACAGAAGCATTCTCAGACACTTCTCTGTGATGAGTACATTCAACTCACAGAGTTCAACCTTCCTTTTGGTAGAAGAGTTTTGAATCACTGTCTTTGTAGAATCTACAATAGATTATTTGGAGCGCATTGAGGCCTACTTTGGAAAAGGGAATATCTTCCCATAAAAACTAAGCAGAATCATTCTCAGTAACATTTTTGTGATGAGTGCATTCAACTCAGAGACTTGAACATTCCTTTTGATAGAGCAGTTTTGAAACACTCTTTTTATAGAATCTACAAGTGGATATTTTTAGCAATTTGAGGCCTATGCTGGAAAAGGGAATATCTTCACATAAAAACTAGACAGAAGCATTCTCAGAAATTGCTTTGTGATGAGTGCATTCAACTCACAGGATTGAACTTTCCTTTTGATAGAAAAATTTTGAAACTTTCTTTTTGTAGAATCTGCAAGCAGGTATTTTGAGCGATTTGAGGCCTATGCTGCAAAAAGAGAAATCTTCACATAAAAACTAGACAGAAGCATTCCCAGAAACTTCCCCGTGCTTCATGCATTCAACTCACAGATTTGAACCTTCCTTTTGATAGAGCAGTTTTGAAACTCTTTTTGTAGAATCTGCAATTGGATATTTGGAGCGATTTGAGGCCTATGATGGAAAAGGGAATAACTTCACCTAAAAACTAGACAGAAGCATTCTCAGAAACTTCTTTGTGATGAGTGCATTCAACCCACAGAGTTGAAACTTCCTTTTTTTAGAACAGTTTTGTAACACTCTCTTTGTGGAATCTGAATGTGGATACTTGGTGCGCTTTGAGGCCTATGCTGGAAATGGAAATATGTCCTCATAAAAACTCAGTAGAAGCATACTCACAAAGTTCTTAGTGATGAGTGCATTCAACTCAGAGACTTAAACCTTCCTTTTGATATAGCAGTTTTGAGACACTCTTTTTGTAGAATCTGCAAATGGATATTTGGAGCACTATGAGGCCTACGCTGTAAAGGGAAATATCTTCACATAAAAACTATACAGAAGCATTCTCAGAAACATCTCTATGATGAGCGCATTGTACTCACAGACTTGAACTTTCTTTTTGATAGAGCAGTTTTGAAACACTCCTTTTGTAGAATTTGCAAGTGGGTATTTAGAGTGCTTTGAGGCCTAATCTGGAAAAGGAAATATCTTCACCTAAAAACTAGACAGAAGCATTCTCTGAAACTTCTTTCTGATGCGTGCATTCATCTAACGGACTAGAAACTTCCTTTTGATAGAGCAGTTTTGAAACACCCTTTTTGTAGAATCTGCAAGTGGATATTTGGAACGATTTGAGGCCTGTGGTGTAAAAGAGAATATCTTCACATAAAAACTAGACGGAAACATTGTCAGAAACTTCAGTGTGCTTTACGCATTCAACTCACAGACTTGAACCTTCCTTTTGAAAGAGCAGATTTGAAAAACTCTTTTTGTAGAAATTGCTAGTGGATATTTCGAGTGCTTTGAGGCCTATGCTGGAAAAGGATATATCCTCACATAAAAACTAGACAAAAGCATTCTCCGAAACTTCTTTGTGACGAATGCATTCAGCTTACAGAGTTCAACCTTCCTTTTGGTAGAAGAGTTTTGAATCACTGTCTTTGTAGAATGTACAATAGATCATTTGGAGCGCATTGAGACCTATGTTGGAAAAGGGAATATCTTCCCATAAAAACTAAGCAGAATCATTCTCAGTAACATTTTTGTGATGAGTGCATTCAACTCAGAGACTTGAACATTCCTTTTGATAGAGCAGTTTTGAAACACTCTTTTTATAGAATGTACAAGTGGATATTTTTAGCAATTTGAGGCCTATGTTGGAAAAGGGAATATCTTCACATAAAAACTAGACAGAAGCATTCTCAGAAATTTATTTGTGATGAGTGCATTCAACTCACCGGGTTGAACTTTCCTTTTGATAGATCAGTTTTGAAACTTTCTTTTTGTAGAATCTGCAAGCAGGTATTTTGAGCGATTTGAGGCCTATGCTGCAAAAAGAGAAATCTTCACATAAAAATTAGACAGAAGCATTCCCAGAAACTTTCCCGTGCTTCATGCATTCAACTCACAGACTTGAACCTTCCTTTTGATAGGGCAGTGTTGAAACACCCTTTTTGTAGACTCTGCAAGTGGATATTTAGAGCGATTTGAGGCCTGTGGTGAAAAAGGAGATATCTTCACTTAAAAACTAGCTTGAAGCATTCTCAGAAATTTCCCTGTGCTTTATGCAGTCAACTCACAGACTCGAAACTTCCTTTTGAAAGTGCATATTTTAAATACTCTTTTTGTAGAATCTGCAAGTGGATATTTGCAGCGCTTTGAGGCTTATGCTGGAAAAGGAAATATCCTCACATAAAAATGAGACAAAAGCATTCTCCGAAACTTCTTTGGGATGAATGCATTCAGCTCACAGAGTTGAAACTTTCCTTTGATGGAACAGTTTTGAAACACTCTTTTTTTAGAATCTGCAAGTGGATATTTGGAGCGCATTGGGGCCTATGCTGGAAAAGGAAATATCTTCACATAATACCTAGACGGAAGCATTCTCAGAAACTTCTCTGTGATGAGTCAGTTATGAAACACTCTCTTTGAAGAATCTACAAGAGATTATTTGGAGCTCATTGAGGCCTAAGCTGGAAAAAGGAAAATCTTCATATAAAAACTGGACAGAAGCATTCTGAGAAACTTCCCTGTGCTTTGTGCATTCAACTCACACTCTTGAACCTTCTTTTTGAAAGAGCAGATTTGAAACACTCTTTTTGTAGAAACTGCAAGTGCATATTTGGAGCGCTTTGAGGCCTATGATGGAAAAGGAAATATCCTCTCAGAAAAATTAGACAAAAGCATTCTCAGAAATTTCTTTGTGATGTGTGCATTTAACTCACCTAGTTGAACTTTCCTTTTGATAGAACAGTTTTGAAACAGTCTTTTTGTAGAATCTGCAAGTGGATATTTGGAGCATTTTGAGGTCTATGCTGGAAAAGGAAATATCTTCACATAAAAACTAGACAGAAGCATTCTCAGAAATTTCTTTGTGATGAGTGCATTCAATTCACAGGGTTGAACTTTCCTTTTGATAGAACAGTTTTGAAACACTCTGTTTGTAGAATTTGCAAGTGTATATTTGGAGCGATTTGAGGCCTATGCTGGCAAAAGGGAATATCTGAACATAAGAACTAGACAGAAGCATTCTCAGAGACTTCCCTGTGTTTTATGCATTCAACTCACACTCTTGACCATTCCTTTTGATAGAGCAGTTTTGAAACACTCTTTTTGTAGAATCTGCAATTGGATATTTGGAGTGATTTGAGGCCTATGGTGAAAAAGGAAATATCTTCACCTAAAAACTAGACAGAAACACTCTCAGAAACTTCTGTGGGATGAGTGCATTCAACCAACAGAGTTGATCCTTCATTTTGATAGACTAGTTTAGAAACCCACTTTTTGTAGAATCTGCAAGTGGATGTTTGGAGGGCTTTGAGGCCTATGCTGGAAAAGGAAATATCTTCACCTGAAAACTAGACAGAAACACTCTCAGAAACTTCTGTGGGATGAGTGCATTCAACCAACAGAGTTGATCCTTCATTTTGATAGACTAGTTTAGAAACCCACTTTTTGTAGAATCTGCAAGTGGATATTTGGAGTGCTTTGAAAAACTGGACAGAGGCCTTCTCAGAAACTTCTTTGTGATGAATGCATTCAGCTCACAGTGTTGAACCTTCCTTTTGATAGAACAGTTGTGAAACACTATTTTTGTAGAATCTGAAAGTGGATATTTGGAGCTCTTTGAGGCTTACGATGGGAAAGGAAATATCTACAAATAAAATCTAAATGGAAGTGTTCTCAGAAACTTCTTTGTGATAAGTTCATTCAATTCACAGAGTTGAACCATCCTTTTGATTGAACAGTATTGAAACACTTTTTGTAGAATCTGCAAGTGGATATTTGGAAGGCTTTGAGGCCTATGCTCGAAAAGGAAATATCTTCATATAAAAACTAGACGGAAGCATCCTCAGTGACTTCTTTGTGGTGACTGCATTAAACTAACAGAGTAGAACCTTCCGTTTGATAGAGCAGTTTTGAAACACCCTCTTTATAGAATCCGCAAGTGGACATTTGGAGAGATTTGAGGCCTATGCTGGAAAAAGGAATGTCTTCACATAAAAACTAGACAGAAGCATTCTGAGAAACTTCCCTGCACTTTATGCATTCAACTCACAGGCTTGAACCTTCCTTTTGAAAGAGCAGATTTGAAACACTCTTTTTGCAGTATCTGCAAGTACATATTTGGAGGGCTTTGAAGCCTATGCTGGAAAACAAAATATCCTCACGTAAAAACTAGACAAAAGCATTCTCAGAAACTTCTTTGTGATGAGTGCATTCAACTCACAGAGTTGAACTTTCCTTTTGATAGAACAGTTTTGAAACACTCTTTTTGTAGAATCTGCAAGTGGATATTTGAGCGCTTTGAGGCCTATGCTGGAAAAGGAAATATCTTCACATAAATACTAGATGGAAGCATTGTCAGACACTTCTCTGTGATGATTGCATTCAACTCACAGAGTTCAACATACCTTTTCATAGAACAGTTTTGAAGCACTCTCCTTGTAGAGTCTACCAGAGATTATTTGGAGTGCTTTGAGGCCTGTGCTGGAAAAGGAAATATCTTCCCATAAAAACTAAGCAGAACCATTCTCAGAAACATTTTGTGATGAGTGGATTCACCTCACGGACTTGAACCTTCCTTTTGAAAGAGCAGTTTGGAAACACTCTTTTTGTAGAATCTGCAAGTGGATATTTGGAGCACTTTGAGGCCTATGCTGGAAAAGGGAATACCTTCACAAAAAAAGTGACAGAAGCATTCACAGAAATTTGTTTGTAATATGTGCATTCAACTCAAAAAGTTGAACCTTCCTTTTGATAGAACAGTTTTGAAACACTCTTTTTGTAGAATCTGCAAGTGGATATTTGGAGCGATTTGAGGCCTATGCTGCAAAAAGGGAAAATCTTCACATAAAAACTAGATAGAAGCATTCTCAGAAATGTCTTTGTGATGACTGCATTCAACCCACAGAGTTGAAATTTCCTTTTGATAGAACAGTTTTGAAACACTCTTTTTGTAGAACCTGCAAGTGGATATTTTAGTTCTTTGAGGTCTATGCTGGAAAAGGAAATATCTTCACATAAATACTAGATAGAAGAATTTTCAGAAACAACTTTGTGAGGAGTGCATTCAACTCACAGACTTGAACTTTCTTTCTGATAGAGCAGTTTTGAAACACTCTTTTTGTAGAATCTGCAAGTGAACATTTGGAGGGATTTGAGGCCTATGCTGGAAAAAGGAATATCTTCACATAAAAATTGGACAGAAGCATTCTGAGAAGCTTGCCTGTGCTTTATGCATTCAACTCACAGACTTGAACCTTCCTTTTGAAAGAGCAGATTTGAAACACTCTTTTTGTAGAAACTGCAAAAGGATATTTGGAGGGGTTTGAGACCTATGCTGGAAAAGGAAATATCCTCACATAAAAACTAGACAAAAGGATTCTCAGAAACTTCTTTGTGATGAGTGCATTCAACTCACAGAGTTGAACTTTCCGTTTGATGTAACAGTTTTGAAACACCCGTTTTATAGAGTCTGCAGGTTTGAGCACTTTGAGGCCTATGCTGGAAAAGGAAATATCTTCACATAAAAACTAGTCAGAAGCATTCTCATACACTTCTCTGTGATGATTGCATTTAACACACAGAGTTCAACATTCCTTTAGATAGAACAGCTTTGAAACACTCAGTTGGTAGAATCTGCAGGAGATTATTTGGAGCGCTTTGAGGCCTGTGCTGGAAAAGGAAATATCTTCCCATAAAACATGAGCAGAAGCATTCTCAGAAACTTTTTTGGGATGAGTGCCTTCAACTCACAGACTTGAACTTTCTTTCTGATAGAGCAGTTTTGAAACACTCTTTTGGTAGAATCTGAAAGTGGATATTTGGAGCGCTATGAGGCCTTTGTTGGAAAATGAAATATCTTCACATAAAAACTGGACAGAATCATTCTCAGAAACTTCTTTGTGATGTGTGCATTCAACTCAATGTGTTGAACCTTACTTTTGAAACAGCAGTTTGAAACACACTTTTAGTAGAATCTGCAGGTGGATATTGGGAGCGCTTTGAGGCCTTTTATGGAAAAGGAAATATCTTCACATAAAAACTAAACAGATGCATTATCAGGAACTTCTTTGTGATGTGTGCACTCAACTCACAGAGTTGAACATGACTTCTGATACAGCAGTTTTGAAACACCCTTTTTGTAGAATCTGCAAGTGGATATTTGTAGCGCTTTGAGGCCTCTGCTGGAAAAGGAAATATCTTCACATTAAAACTACAGAGAAGTATTCTGAGAAACTTCTTTGTGATGAGTACATTCAGCTAATGCAGTTGAACCTTCCTTTTCATAGAACTGTTTTGAAACACTCTTTTTGTAGAATCTGCAAGTGGATATTTGGAGAGCTTTGAGGCCTATGATGGAAAAGAAAATATCTTCACATAAAAACTAGACAGAACCATGCTCAGAAACTTCTCTGTGATGAGTGCATTGAAGTCAAAGAGTTGAAACTTCCTTTTGATAGAGCAGTTTTGAAACACACTTTTTGTAGAATCTGCAAGTGAATATTTGCAGCTCATTGAGGCCTATGCTGGAAAAGGAAATACCTTCACATAAAAACTAAACAAAAGGATTCTCAGAAAATTATTTTTGATGTGTGCATTCAATTCACAGAGTTGAACAGTATTTTTGATGGAGCAGTTTTGAAACACCTTTTTACAGAATCAGCAAGTGGATATTTTGAGTGATTTGAGGCCTATGCTGGAAAAGAAAATATCTTCACATAAAAACTAGACTGAAGCATTCTCAGAAACTTCTTAGTGATGAGTGCATTCAACTCACAGATTTGAACCTTCGTTTTGATAAAGAGGTTTTGAAGCACACTTTTTGTAAAATCTGCAGGTGGATATTTGGAGTGCTTTGAGGCCTACACTGGAGAAAGGAATATCTTCACATAAGAACTTGACAGAAGCATTCTGAGAAACTTCCTCGTGCTTTATGTATTCAAATCAAAGAGTTGAAACTTCCCTTTGATAGCGCAGGTGTGAAACACTCTTTTTGTAGAACCTACAGTTGGATATTTTGAGCACTTTGAGGTCTATCCTGGAAAAGGAAATAACTTTACATAAAAACTAGATTGAAGCAATCTCAGAAACTTCTTTGTAATGTGAGCATTCAACTCACAGAATCGACCCTTCCTTTTGAGAGAGGAGTTTTGAAACACCCTTTTTGTAGAAACTGCAAGTGGATATGTGTAGCCCTTTGAGGCCTATGCTGGAAAAGGAAATATCTTCACATAAAAACTAGACAGAAGCATTCTCAGAACCTTCTTTGTGATGATTGCATTGAACTCACTGAGTTGAAAATTTCTTCTGATAGGACAGTTTTGAAACACTCTTTTTGTAGAATCTGCAAGTGGATTTTTGGAGCGCTTTGAGGCCTACCCTGGAAAAGGAAATATCTTCACATAAAAACCAGACAGAAGAATTCTCAAAAACATCTTTGTGATGAGTGCATTCAATTCACGGAATTGAACTTTCCTTTTGATAGAGCAGTTTGAAATACTCTTTTAGTGGAATCTGAAAGTGGATATTTGGAGTGCTATGAGGCATTTGCTGGAAAAGGAAATATCTTCACATAAAGACTAGACAGAAGCTTTCTCAGAAACTTGTTTATGATGGGTGCATTCAACTCACAGAGTTGAAACTTCCTTTTGAAACAGCAGTTTTGAAACACACTTTTAGTAGAATCTGCAAAGTGGATATTTGGAATGCTTTGAGGCCTATGCTGGAAAAGGAAACGTCTTCACAGAAAAACTAAACAGAAGCATTCTCAGAAACTTCTTTATGATGTGGGCATTAAATTCTCAGAGTTGGACCTTCCTATTGATAGAACAGTTTTTCATCACTGTTTTTACAGAATCTGCAAGTGTATATTTGAAGCGCTTAGAGGCTCATGCAGTAAAAGGAAATAACTTCACATAAAAAGGAAACTGAAGCATCCTCACCAACTTCTTTGTGATGTGTGCATTCAACTCACAGAGTTGAACCATACTTTTGATAGAGCAGTTTTGAAACACCCTTTTTGTAGGCTCTGCAAGTGGATATTTGCAGTGTTTGAGGCCTATACTGGAAAAGTAAATATCTTCACATAAAAACTAGATGGAAGCATTCTCAGAAACTTCTTTGTGATGAGTGAGTGGAACTCACAGAGTTTAACTTTGCTTTTTAAGAGCAGTTTTGAAACACCTCTTTTATAAAATCTGCAAGTGGATATTTTGAGTGCTTTGATGGCAATGATGGAAAAGGAAATATCTTCACATAAAAATTAGACAGAAGCATTCTGATAAACTTCTATGTGATGAGTGCATTCAAGTCTCAGAGTTGAACCTTCCTTTTGAAAGAACAGTTTTGAAACACTCTTTTTGTAGAATCTGCAGTTGGATATTTGGAGCGATTTGAGGCCTATCCTGCAAAGGGTTATATCTTTATATAAAAACTAGACAGTAGCATTCTCAGAAACTTCTTTGTGATGAGCACATTCATCTCACAGAAGTGAGACTTCCTTTAAATAGAGCAGTTGTGAAACACTCTTTTTGTAGAATCTACAAGTGTATATTTTGAGTGCTTTGAGGCCTATGCTGGTTAAGGAAATATCTTCACACAAAAATTAGACAGAATCATTTTCAGAAACTTCTTTGCGATGAGCACATTCACCTCACAGAGTTAAGCCTTCCTTTTGATAGAGAAGTTTTGAAACAGTCTTTTTGTCGGATCTGCAAGTGGATATTTAGGGCGCTATGAGGCCTACGCTGGAAAAGGAAATATCTTCACATAAAAACAAGACAGAAGCATTCACGAAAATTTCTTTTTTATGAGTGCATTCAACTCATAGAGTTGAACCTTCCTTTTGATAGAACAGTTTTGAAACACTCTTTTTGTAGAATCTGAAAGTGGATATTAAGAGCGTTTTGAGGCCTATGATGGAAAAGGAAATATCTTCACATAATAACTAGACAGAAGTATTCTCAGAAACTTCTCTGTGATGAGTGCACTGAACACCCTGAGATGAAACTTTCTTTTTATTGAACAGTTTTGAAACACTCTTTTTGTAGAATCTACAAGTGGATATTTGAAGCCCTTGAGGCCTATGCTGGAAAAGGAAATATCTTCACATAAAAACTAGACAGAAGAATTCTCAGAAATATCTTTGTGTTGAGTGCATTCAACTCACAGACTTGAACTTTCCTTTTGATAGAGCAGTTTTGAAAAATTCTTTTGGTAGAATCTGAAAGTGGATATTTGGAGTGCTATGAGTCTTATGCTAGAAAATTGAATATCTTCACATAAAAACTAGACAGAAGCATTCTCAGAAAATTCTTTGTGATGTGCACATTCAACTCACAGAGTTGAACCTTACTTTTGAAACAGCAGTTTTGAAACACACTTTTAGTAGTATCTGCAAGTGGATATTTGGAATGCTTTGAGGCCTATGCTCGAAAAGTAAATATCTTCTCATAAAAAATAGACAGATGCATTCTCAGAAAGTTCTCTATGATGAGTGCTTTCAACCCACAGAGTTGAGCTTTCCTTTTGATAGAACAGTTTTCAAACACACTTTTTGTAGAATCTGCAGGTGGATATTTGGAGCGGTTTGAGGCCTATGATGGAAAAGGAAATATTTTCTCATGAAAACAAAACAGAAGCATTTCAGAAACTTCTTTGTTATATGTGCATTCAACTCACAGAGGTGAACCATACTTTTGATAGAGCAGTTCTGAAACACCCTTTTTGTAGTATCTGCTAGTGGATATTTGGAGCGCTTGGAGGACTATACTGGAAAATTAAAAATCTTCAAATAAAAACTAGACAGAAGCATTATTAGTAACTTCTTTGTGATGACTGCATTCAACTCACAGAGTTTAAAATTCCATTTCATACAGCAGCTTTGAAACACCCTTTCTGTAAAATCTCCAAGTGGATATTTGGAGCTCTTTGAGGCCTATGCTGTAAACGGAAACATCTTCACATAAAAACTAAACAGAAGGATTCTGGGAAACTTCTATGTGATGAGTCCATTCAACTCTCAGATTTGAACCCTCCTTTAGATAGGACAGTGTTGAAACACTCTGTTTCAATAGTCTGCAAGTGGATATTTGGAGCATTTTGAGGCCTATGCTGGAAAAGGTAATATCTTCACATTACAACTAGACAGTAGCATTCTCCGAAACTTCTTTGTGATGAGCGCATTCAACCAACTCACAGATTTGAGCCTTCCTTTTGATAGAGCAGTTTTGAAACCCTGTTTTTGTAGAATCTGCAAGTGGATATTTGGAGCACTTTGAGGCCTATGCTGGAAACGGAAATATCTTCACATCAAAAGTAGACAGAAGAATCCTCAGAAACTTTTTTGTGATGAGCACATTCAATTCACAGAGGTGAGCGTTCCTTTTGATAGAGCAGTTTTGAAACACTCCTTTTGGAGAATCTGCAAGTGGATATTTGGAGCGCTTTGAGGCCTATTCTGGAAAAGGAAATATCTTCACATAAAAACTAGACAGCAGTATTCTCAGAAACTTCTCTGTGATGAGTGCATTGAACTCCTTTAGTTGAACCTTTCTTTTGATAGAATAGTTTTGAAACACTCTTTTTGTAGGATCTGCAAGTGGATATTTTGAGCGCTTTGAGACCTAAGCTGGAAAAGGAAATATGTTCACAAAAAACTAGACGGAAGAATTCACAGAAACATCTTTATGATGAATGCGTTTAACTCACAGACTTGAACTTTCTTTTAATAGAGCAGTTTTGAAACACTCTTTTGGCAGAATCTGAAAGTGGATAATTGGAGCGCTATGAGGCGTATGCAAGAAAAGGAAATATCTTCACATAAAAAGTAGACGGAAGCATTCTCAGAAACTTCTTTGTGATGTGTGCATTCAAATCACAGAATTGAAACTTCTGTTGAAACAGCAGTTTTGAAACACACTTTTTGTAGAATCTGCAAGTGGATATTTGGAATGTTTTGAGGCCTATGCTGGAAAAGGAAATATCTTCATATAAAAACTAAACAGAAGCGTTCTAAGAAACTTCTTTGTGATGTGTGCATTCAACTCACAGGGTTGAACCTTACTTTTGATAGAGCAGTTTCAAAACACCCTTTTTGTAGTATCTGCAAGTGGATATTTGGAGCGCTTTGAGACCTATACTGGAAAAGGAAATATCATGTCATAAAAACTAGATGGAAGCATTCTCAGAAACTTCTATGTGATGAGTGCATTCAACTAATGGAGTTGAACTTTCCATTTGATATAGTAGTTTTGAAACACCATTTTTGTAGAATCTGCAAGTGGATATTTGGAGTGCTTTGAGGCCTATGCTGGAAAAGGAAATATCTTCACATAAAAACTAGAGAGAAGCATTCTCAGAAACTTCCCTCTGCTTTATGCATTCAACTCACAGACTTGAACTTTCCTTTTGATGCAGCAGTTTTGAAACACTCTGTTTGTAGAATCTACACGTGGATATTTGGAGCGCTTTGAGGCCTAAGATGGAAAAGAAAATATCTTCACATAAAAACTCGATGGAAGCATTCTAAGAAACTTCTTTGTGATGACTGAATTCAACTGACAGACTTGAACCATCCTTTTGATAGAGGAAATTTGAAACACTCTTTTTTTAGAATCTTCAAGTGGATATTTGGAGAACTTTGAGGCTTATGATTGAAAATTAAATATCTTCACATAAAAACTAGACAGAAGCATTTTCAGAATCTTCTCTATGATGAGTGCATTCAACTTACAGAGTTGTACTTTTCTTTTCATGCAACAATTTTGAAACACTCTTTTTATAGAATATGCACGTGGATATTTGCAGCTTTTTGAGACCTATGCTGCAAAAGGAAATATCTTCACATAAAGACTAGATAGAAGCATTCTGAGAAACTTCTTTGTGATGTGCACATTCACCTCACAGAGTTGAACCTTCCTTTTGATAGAACACTTTTGAAACATTCTCTTTGTAGAATCTCCAAGTTATTATTTGGAGCACTTTGAGGCCTTTGCTGGAAAAGGAAACAACTTCACATAAAAACTAGATTGAAGCATTCTCAGTCACTTCTTTGAGATGTGTGCATTCAACTTACAGGCTTGAACCTGCCTTTTGATAGAGCAGATTTGAAACACTCTTTTGTAGAATCTGCAAGTCGATATTTGGAGCACTTTCAAGCCTATGCTGGAATAGGAAATATCTTCACATAAAAAGAAGACAGAAGCTCTAACGGAAACTTCTTTTTGATGAGTGCATTCAACTCACAGAGTTGAACTTTCCTTTTGATAGAACGATTTTGAACCACTCTTTTTGTAGAATGTGAAAGTGTGTATTTGGAGTGCTTTGAGGCCTATAATGGAAAAGGAAATATCTTCACATAAAAACTAGACAGAAGCAATCCCATAAACTTCTCTGTGATGAGTGCATTGAACTCCCTCAGTTGAAATTTTCTTTTGATAGAGAAGTTTTGAAACACTCTTTTTGTAGAATCTGCAAGTGGATATTTGGAGCGCTATGAGGCCTATGCTGGAAAATGAAATGTCTTCCCATAAAAGTTATACAGAAGAATTCTCAGAAACATTTTTGTGATGAGTGCATTCAACTCACAGAGTTGAACTTTCCTTTTGATAGGGCAGTTTTGAAAAACTCTTTTGGTAGAATCTGAAGGTGGATATTTGGAGCGCTATGAGGCCTATGCTATAAAAGAAAATATATTCACATAAAAACTAGACAGAAGCATTTTCAGAAACTTCTTTGTGATGTGTGCATTCAACTCACAGAGTTGAACCTTGCTTTTGAATCAGCAGTTTTGAAACACACTTTTAGTAGATTCTGCAAGTGGATAGATTGAATGCTTTGAGGCCTAAGCTGGAAAAGGAAATATCTTCACGTAAAAACTAAACAGAAGCATTCTCAGAAACTTCATTGTGATGTGTGCATTCAATTCACAGAGTTGAAGCTTACTTTTGATAGAGCAGTTTTGAACCACCCTTTTTGTAGAATCTGCAAGTGGATATTTGGAGCGCTTTCAGGCCAATGCTGTAGAAGGAAATATCTTCACATAAAAACTAGACAGAAGCATTCTCAGAAACTTCTTTGTGATGTATGCATTCAACTCACAGAATTGAACCTTCCTTTTGAAAGAGCAGTTTTGAAACACCCTTTTCGTACAATCTGCAAGTGGATATTTGGAGCGCTTTGAGGTCTATGCGGGAAAAGGAAATATCTTCACATAAAAACTAGACAGAAGCATTCTCAGAAAGAGTGCATTAAACTGACAGAGTTGAAACTTCCTTTTGATAGAATACTTTGGAAACACTCTCTTTGTAGAATCTGCAAGTGCATACTTGGAGTGCTTTTGGGCCTATGTTGGAAAAGGAAATATCTTCACACAAAAACTAGACAGAAATATTCTCAGAAACTGCTTTGTGATGAGTGCATTCAACTCACAGAGTTGAATCTTCTTTTTGATAGGACAGTTTTGAAACAGTCTTTTTGTTAAATCTTTAAGTTTATATTTGGAACACTTTGAGACCTATGATGGAAAAAGAAATATCATCACATAAAAACTAGACAGATGCATTCTCAGAAAGTTCTCTGTGATGAGTGCATTCAACTCACAGAGTTGAGCTTTCCTATTGATAGAAGAGATTTGAAACACACTTTTTGTAGGATCAACAATTTATATTTGGAGGGCTTTGCGGCATATGCTAGAAAAGAAAGTATCTTCACACAAAAACTAGACAGAAGCATTCTCAGAGACTTCTTTGTGATGAGTGCATTCAACTCACACAGTTGAACCTTCCTTTTCATAGAAGTGTTTTGAAACACTCTTTTTGTAGAATCTGCATGTGGATATTTGGAGCGCTTTAAGGCCTATGATGGAAAAGGAAATATCTTCACAAAAAACTAGAAAGAAGCTTTCCAAGGAACTTCTCTGTAATGATTGTATTCAACTCACAGATTGAACCTTCCTTTTGATTGAGCAGCTTTGGAACACCATTTTTGGAGAATCTGCAAGTGGATATTTGGAGCAATTTGAGGCCTGTGCTGGAAAAGGAAATATATTCATATAAAAACTAAACAAAAGCATTCTCAGAAACTTCTTTGTGATGTGTGCATTCAACTCACAGAGTTGAACCATACTTTTGATAGAGCAGTTTGCAAACACCCTTTTGTAGAATCTGCAAGTGGATATTTGGAGCGCTTTGAGGCGTATACTGGAAAAGTTAATATCTTCACATAAAAACAAGACAGAAGCATTCTCAGAAACTTCTTTGAGATGAGTGCATTCAACTCACAGAGTTTAAACTTCTTTTTGATAGAGCAGTTTTGAAACAACCTTTTTTAAAATCTGCAAGTGGATATTTGGAGCGCTTTCAGGCCTATGCTGGAAAAAGAAACATCTTCACATAAAAACTAGACAGAAGTATTCTCAGAAACATCTTTGTGATGAGTGCATTCAACTAACGTAGTTGAACCTTCCGTTTGATATAGCTGTTTTGAAACACCATTTTTGTGGTATCTGTAACTGAATATTTGGAGCACTTTGAGGTCTATGCTGGAAAAGGAAATATCTTCACATAAAAACTAGAGAGAATCATTCTCAGAAACTTCACTGTGCTTTACACATTCAACTTACAGACTTGAACTTTCCTTTTAATACAGCAGTTTTGAAACAATCTTTTTGTAGGATCTGCAAGTGGATATTTGGAGCACTTTGAGGCCTATTCTGGAAACAGAAATATCTTCACAAAAAAATTGACGGAAACATTCTAAGAAACTTCTTTGTGATGAGCGAATTCAAATCACAGGCTTAAACCATCCTTTTGATAGAGCAGTTTTCAAACACTCTTTTAGTAGAATCTGCAAGTGGATATTTGGAGGGCTTTGAGGCCTATGCTGGAAAAGGAAATATCTTCACATAAAAAATAGACAAAAGGATTTTCAGAAACTTCTTTGTGATGAGTGCATTCAACTCAAAGAGTTGCACCTTCCTTTTGATAGAACAGTTTTGAAACACTCTTTTTGTAGAATCTGTAAGTAAATATTTGCAGCGCTGTGAGGCCTATCCTGCAAAAGGAAATATCTTCACATAAACACTAGACAGAAGCATTCTCAGAAACTTTTTGTGATGTGTGCATTCAACTCACAGAATTCAACCTTCCTTTGATAGAACAGTTTTGAAACACTCTTTTTGTACAATCTGCAAGTTGATATTGGAGCGCTTTGAGGCCTGTGCTGGAAAAGGAAATAACTTCACATAAAAACTAGATGGAAGCATTCTCAGAAACTACTTTGGGATGTGTTCATTCAACTCACAGGCTTGAACCTTCCTTTTGTTAGAGGAGTTTTGAAACACTCTTTTTGTAGTATCTGCAAGTGGATATTTGGAAAACTTTGGGGCTTATGATGGAAAAGGAAATACCTTCTCATAAAAACTAGACAGCAGAATTCTCAGAAACTTCTCTGTGATGACTGTGTTCAACTCATAGAGTTGAACCTTCCTTTTGACAGAAAGGTTTTGAAACACTCTTTTGAACAATCTGCAAGCGGATATTTGAAGTGCTTTGAGGCCTATGCTGGAAAGGGAAATATCTTCACATAAAAACTAAGCAGAAGCATTCTCAGAAACTTCCTTATGATGACTGCATTCAACTAACAGATTTGAACCTTCCTTTTCATAGAGCAGTTTTGAAACACTCGTTTTGTAGCATCTGCAAGTGAATATTTGGAGTGCTTTGAGGCCTAGGCTGGAAAAGTAAGTGTCTTCACATAAAAACTAGACAGAAGCATTCTCAGAAACTTCTTTGTGATGCACGCATTCAACTCACAGAGTTGAACCTTCCCTTTGATAGAGCAGTTTTGAAACACTATTTTTGCAGAATCTGCAAATGAATATTTGGAGTGCGTTGAGACGTATGATGGAAATGGTAATATCTTCACATAAAAACCAGACAGAAGCATTCTCAGAAACTTCTCTGTGATGAGTGCATTCAACTCACAGAGTTGAACCTTCCTTTTGATATAACAGATTTGAAACACTCTCTTTGTAGAATCTGCAAGTGGATATTTGGAGCACTTTCAGGTGTACACTTTAAAAGGATATATCTTCATATAAAAAATGGACAGAAGCATTCTCCGAAACTCCTTTGTGATGAGTGCATTCAACTCACAGACTTGAACCTTCCTTTTGATAGAGCAGTTTTGAAACACTCTTTTTGTAGAATCTGCAAGTGGATATTTGGAGCACTTTGAGGCCTATGCTAGAAATGGAAACATCTTCACATTAAAAATAGTCAGAAGAATTCTCAGAAACTACCTTGTGATGAGTGCATTTCACTCACAAATTTGAACCTTCGTTTTGATAGAACAGTTTTGAAGCACTCTTTTTCTAGAATCTCCAAGTGGATATTTTGAGCAATTTGTGGCCAATGCTGGAAAAGGAAATATCTTCACATAAAGACTAGTCTGAAGCATTCTCACAAAATTATTTGTGATGAGTGCATTCAACTCACAGAGTTGAAACATCCTTTTGATAGAAAAGTTTTGAAATACTCTTTTTGTAGAATCTGGAAGTGGATATTTGGAGCACTTTGGGGCCTACGATGGAAAAGGATATATCTTCACATGAAAACTAGACAGAAGCATTCTCAGAAACTTCTCTGTGATGAGTGCATTCAACTCACAGAGCTAAACCTTCCTTTTGAAATAACAGTTTTGAAAGACTGTTTTTGTACAATCTGCAAGTGGATATTTAGAGCACTCTGAGGCCTATGCTGGTAATGGAAATATCTTCACATGAAAAATAAGCAGAAGAGTTTTCAGAAACTTCTTTGTGATGAGTGCATTCAACTCCCAGACTTGAACCTTCCTTTTGTTAGAGCAGTTTTGAAACTCTCCTTTTGTAGAGTCTGCAAGTGGACATTTTGAGCGCTTTGAGGCCTATGCTGGAAAATTAAATATCTTCACATAAAAACTAGACAGAAGTACTCTCATTAAATTCTTTGTTATGAGTGCTTTCAACTCACAGAGTTGAATCCTCTTTTTAATAGAACAGTTTTGAAACCCTCTTTTTAAAGAATCTGCAGGTGGATATATAGAGTGCTTTGAGGTCTATGATGGAAAAGGAAGTATCTGTGATGTGTCCATTCAACTCACAGACTTGAACCTAACTTTTCATAGAGCAGTTTTGAAACACTCCTTTTGTAGAATGTGCAAGTGCATGTTTGGAGCGCTTTGAGGCCTATGCTGGAAAAGGAATCATCTTCTTACAAAAATTAAGTAGAAGATTTCTCCGAAACTTCTTTGTGATGTGTGCATTCAACTCACAGAGTTGAACCTTCGTTTTGGTAGATCAGTTTTGGAAAACTCTCTTTGTAGAATCTGCAAGTGGATATTTGGAGCGCTTTGAGGCTGATGCTGGAAAAGGAAATATCTTCACATAAAAACTAGACAGAAGCATTCTCAGAAATATCTTTTGATGAGTGCATTAAACTCACAGACTTGGACTTTCCTTTCCATAGAGCAGTTTTGCAATACTGTTTTTGTAGAATCTGCACGTGGATATGTGGAGCACTTAGAGGCCGATGCTGGAAAAAGAAATATTATCACATAAAAACAAGACAGAAACATTCTCAGAAAATTTTCTGCAATGAGTGCATTCAACCCACAGAGTTGAACCTTCCTTTTGAGAGAACAATTTTGAAACATTCTCTTTGTAGAATCTGCAAGTGTATATTTGGAGAGCTTTGGGGACTATGCTGGAAAAGGAAATATCTTCACATAAAAACTAGACAGAAGCATTCTCAGAAACTTCTTTGTGATGTGCACATTCAACTAACAGTGTTGAACCTTCCTTTTGATAGAGCAGTTTTGAAACACCCTTTTTATGGGATCTGCAAGTGCATATTTGGAGAGCTTTGAGGCCTATTTTGGAAAAGGAAAATCTTCACATAAGAACTAGACACAAACATTCTCAGAAACTACCCTGTGCTTTATGAATTCAACTCACAGACTTGAACCTTCCTTTTGATAGAGCAGTTTTGAAACAATCTTTTTGTAGAATTTGCAAGTGGATACTTGGAGCGCTTTGAGGCCTATGTTGTGAAAGGGAATATCTTCACATAAAATCAAGACAGAAGTATTATCAGAAACTTCCTGTGCATTATGCATTTATCTCACAGACTTGAACCTTCCCTTTGATAGAGCAGTTTTGAAACACTCTTACTGAAGAAACTGCAAGTGGCTATTTGGACCGCTTTGAGGTCTATGCTGGAAAAGGTAATATCTTCACATAAAAATTAAGCTGAAGCATTCTCAGAAACTTCTTCATGATGAGTGCATTCAACTGACAGACTTGAACTTTCCTTTTGATAGAGTCGTTTTGAAACACTCTTTTTGTGGAATCTGTAATTGGATATTTGGAACGCTTTGAGGCCTATGCTGGAAAAGGAAGTGTCTTCACATAAAAACTAGACAGAAGCATTCTCAGAAACTTCTTTGTGATGTGTGCACTCAACTCACAAAGTTGAACCTTCCTTTAGGTAGGGAAGTTTTTAAACACCCTTTTTGTAGAATCTGAAAGTGGATATTTGAATCGCTTTGAGGCCTATGATGGAAAAGGAAATATCTTCACACAAAAACTTGACAGAAGCATTCTAAGAAATTTCCCTGTGCTTTATGAATTCAACTCACAGACTTGAACTTTCCTTTTGATTGAGTACTTTTGAAACACACTTTTTATAGAATCTGCAAGTTGATATTTGGAGCATTTTCTGGCCTATGCTGGAAAAGGGAATATCTTCACATAAAAACTAGACAGAAGCATTCTAAGAAACTTCCCTGTGCTTTATGAACTCAACTCACAGACTTGAAGTTTCCTTTGATAGAGCAGTTTTGAAACACTTTTTGTAGAATCTGGAAGTGGATATTTGGAGCGCTTTCTGGACTATGCTGGAAAAGGGAATATCTTCACATAAAATGTAGACAGAAGCATTCTCAAAAATTTCACTTTGCTTTAGGCATTTAACTCACAGACTTGAACCTTCCTTTTGATAGAGCCGTTTCGAAAAACTCTTATTGTAGTATCTGCATGTGGATATTTGGAGCGATTTGAGGCCTATGCTGGAAAAGGAAATATCTTCACATAAAAACTAGACAGAAACATTCTCAGAAACTTCTTTATGATGAGTGCATTCATCTCACAGAGTTGAACATTACTTTTGATAGAACAGTTTTGAAACACTCTTTTTGTAGAATCTGCAAGTGCATATTTGGAGCGTTTTGAGGCCTATGATGGAAAAGGAAATATCTTCATATAAAAACTAGACAGAAACATTCTCAGAAATTTATCTGTGATGAGAGCATTGGACTCACAGAGTTGAACTTTCCCTTTTATAGAACAGTTTTGAAACACTCTTTTTGTACAATCTGCAAGTGGATATTTGGAGCGCTTAGAGACCTATGCAGGAAAAGGAAACATCTTCACATAACAGCTAAGCAGAAGCATTCTCAGAAAGTTCTTTGAGATGAGTGCATTCAACTCACAGACTTGAAACTTCCTTTTGATAGAGCAGTTTTGAAACCCTCGTTTTGTAGTATCTGCAAGTGGATATTTGGAGCGCTTTGAGGCCTATGCTGGAAAAGGTAATATCTTCACATAAAAATTAAGCTGAAGCATTCTCAGAAACTTCTTCATGATGAGTGCATTCAACTGACAGGCTTGAGCTTTCCTTTTGATAGAGCCGTTTTGAAACACTCCTTTTGTGGAATCTGCAACTGGATATTTGGAGTGCTTTGAGGCCTATGCTGGAAAGGGAAATATCTTCACATAAAAAATAGACAAAAGCATTCTCAGACAGCACTTTGCGATGAGTGCATTGAACTTGCAGAGTTGAACGTTTCTTTTCATAGAACAGTTTTGAAACACTCCCTTTGTAGAATCTGCAAGTGGATATTTGGGCGCTTTGAGGCCTATTATGGAAAAGGAAATATCTTCATATAAAAAGTAGACAGAAGCATTCTCAGAAACTTCTTTGTTATGAGTGCATTCAACTCACAGACTTGAACCTTCCTTTTCATAGAGCAGTTTTGTAAGACACTTTTTGTAGTATCTGCAAGTGGATATTTGGAGTGCTTTGGGGCCTATGCTGGAAAGGGAAATATCTTCAAATAAAAACTAGACAGAAGTATTCCCAGAAACTTCTCTGTGATGAGTGCATTGAACTCACAGAGACGAACCTTCCTTTTGATAGAAGAGTTTTGAAAAACTCTCTTTGTAGAATCTTCAAGGGGATATTTGGAGTCCTTTGAGACCCATGGTGTAAAAGGAAATATCCTCACATAAAAACTAGACAGAAGCATTATCAGAAACTTCTTTGTAATGTGTGCATTCAACTCACAGAGTTGAACATTCGTTTTGATAGAGCAGTTTTGAAACACACTTTTTGTAGGATATGCCAGTGGATATTTGGAGATATTTGAGGACTATGCCGGAAAAGGGAAAATCTTCACATAAAGATATTAAAGAAGCATTCACAGAAAGTTCCCTGTGATTTATGCATTCAACTCACAGACTTGACCTTCCTTTTGATAGAGCAGTTTTGAAATACTGTTATTGTAGAATCTGCAAGTGGATATTTGGACCGCTTTGTGTTCTAGGCTGAAAAAGGAAATATCGTCACATAGAAACTAGACAGAAGCATTCTCAGAAACTTCTTGGTGATGAGTGCATTCAAATCACAGAGTTGAAACTTCCATTTGACAGAACACTTTTGAAACACTCTTTTTATGGAATTTGCAAGTGGATATTTGGAGCGCTTTGAGGCCTCTGATGGAAAAGGGAATATCCGTGATGAGTGCCTTCAACTCACAGACTTGAACCTTCCTTTTGATAGAGCAGTTTTGGAACACTCCTTTTGTAGAATCTGCAAGTGGATATTTGGAGCGCTATGAGGCCTACAATGGAAAAGGAAATATCTTCCCATAAAAACTAGACAGAAGCCCTCTCAGAAACTTCTTTGTGATGAATGCATTCAACTTACAGAATTGAACCTTCCTTTTGATAGAACGGTTCTGAAACATTCTTTTTATAGAATCTGCAAGTGGATGTTTTGAGGGCTTTGAGGCCTATGCTGGAAAAGGAAATATCTTCACATAAAAAATAGACAGAAACAATCTCAGAAAATTCTTTGTGATGAGTGCATTCAACTCAAAGACTTGAACCTTCTTTTGATAGAGCAATTTTGAAACACTTTTTTTGTGGAATCTGCAAGTGGATGTTTGGAGCAATTTGAGGCCTAGGCTGAAAAAGTATATATATCCACATGAAAAGTAGACAGAAGCATTCTCAGAAACTTAGTTGTGATTTATGCATTTAACTATCAGAGTTGAACCTTCCTTTTGATAGAGAAGTTTCAAAACACCCTTTCTGTAGAATCTGCAAGTGGATATTTGGAGCGCTTGAGGCCTATGCTGTAAAAGGAAATATCTTCACATAAAAATTAGACTGAAACATCAGAAACTTCCCTGTGCTTTATGAATTTAACTCACAGACTTGAACATTCCTTTTGATAGCTCAGGTTTGAAACACTCTTTTTGTAGTGTCTGCCAGTTGATATTTGGGGCGCCTTGAGCACTATGCTGGAAAAAGAAATATCTTCACAGAAAAACTAGACAGAAGCAATTTCAGAAACCTCTTTGTGATGAGTGCATTCAACTCAAAGACTTGAACCATCTTTTGATTGAGCAATTTTGGAGCACTCTTTTTGTAGAATCTGCAAGTGGATGTTTGGAACAATTTGAGGCCTATGCTGGAAAAGGAAATATCTTCACATAAAAAGTAGACAGAAGCATTCTCAGAAACTTCTTTGTGATGTATGCATTCAACTCACCGTGTGGAACCTTCCTTTTGATAGAGCAGTTTTGAAACACCCATTCTGTAGTATCGGCAAGTGGATATTTGGAGCGCTTGAGGCCTATGCTGGAAAAGGAGATATTTTCCCATCATAATTAGACAGAAGCATTGTCAGAAACTTCCCTGTGCTTTATGAATTCAACTCATAGTCTTGAACATTCCTTTTGATAGTTCAGGTTTGAAACACTCTTTTTGTAGTATCTGCAATTTGATATTTGGGGCGTTTGAGCGCTGTGCTGGAAAAGGAAATATCTTCACATAAAAACTAGACAGAAGAATTCTCAGAGACTTCTTAGTGGTGAGTGCATTCATCTCACACAGTTGAACCTTCCTGTTGATAGAAAAGTTTTGAAACACTATTTTTGTAGAATCTACAAGTGGATATTTGGAGCGATTTCAGGCCTATGATGGAAAAGGAAATATCTTCACTTATATATTAGACAGAAGCATTCTCAGCAACTTCTCTGTGATGAGTGCATTAAACTGATAGTGTTGAACCTTCCTTTTGATGGAACAGTTTTGAAACTCTCTCTTTGTAGATTGTGGAAGTGGATACTTGGAGTGCTTTGATGCCTATGCTTGAAAACGATATATCTTCACATGATAAGTAGACAGAAGCATTCTCAGAAAGTTCTTTGTGATGTGTGCATTCAACTTACAGAGTTGAACATTACTTTTGATAGAGCTTTTTGAAACACCCTTTCTGTACAATCTACAATTGGATATTTGGAGCGATTTGAGGCTTATGATGGAAATAGAAATATCTTCCCATACAAATAAGACTGAAGCATTCTCAGAAACTTCTTTTTGATGAGTGCATTCAACTAACAAAGTTGAACCTTCCTTTTGATAGAAGAGTTTTGAAACACTATTTTTGTTGAATCTGCAAGTGGATATTTGGAGTGCTTTGAGGCCTATGCTGGAAAAGGAAATAAATTCACATAAAAACTAGATTGAAGCATTCTCAGAAACGTCTTTCTTATGTGTGCATTCAACTCACAGACGTTAACCTTCCTTTTGATAGAGCAGTTTTGAAACACTCTTTTTGTAGTATTTGCAGGGTATATGTGGAGCGCTTTGAGGCCTATGCAGGAAAACGAAATATCTTCACATAAAAACAAGACAGAAGCATTCTCAGAAACTTGTTTGTGATGTGTATTCTACTCACAGTGTTGAACCGTCCTTTTGATAGAGCAGTTTTGAAACACGCTTTTTGTAGAATCTGCAAGTGGATATTTGGAGCGATGTGAGGCCAATGCTGGAAAAGGGAATATCTTCAAATAAAAACTAGACAGAAGCATTCTCAGAAACTTCTTTGTGATGTCTAAATTCAAGTTATAGAGTTGAAACTTCATTTGATAGAGCAGTTTTGAAACACTCTTTTTTTAGAATCTGCAAGTGGATATTTGAAGCAATTTGAGGCCAAACCAGGAAAAGGAAATATCTTCACATAAAAACTAGACAGAAACATTCTCAGAAACTTCTTTGTGATGTGTGCATTCAACTCACCGAGTTGAACCTTCCTTTTGATAGGGCAGTTTTGAAACACTCTTTTTGCAGAATTTGCAAGTATATATGTGGAACGCTTTGAGGCCTATGCTGGAAAAGGAAAAAACTTCCCATAAAAAGTAGAGAGAAGCATTGTCAATAACTTATTTTTGATGTGTGCATTCAACTCACAGAGTTGAACCTTCCTTTTGATAGAGCAGTTCTGAAACCCTCTTTTTGTAGAATCGGCAAATGAGTATTTGAAGCCCTTTAAGGCCTATGCTGTAAAAGGAAACATCTTCACATAAAAAACTAGACAGAGGCATTCTCAGAAACTTCTTTCTGATATGTGCAGTCAATTCATAGAGTTGAACCTTCCTTTTGATAGAGCAGTTTTCAAACACTCTTTTTGTAGAATCTGCAAGTGGATATTTGGAGCGAATGCGGCCTCCGGTGGAAAAGGAAATATCTTCATATAGAAACTAGACGGAGGCCGTCTCAGAAACTAATTTGTGGTGTGTGCTTTCAACTCACGGACTTGTACCTTCTGTTTTGTAGAGCAGTTTTGAAACACCTTTTTTGTAGAATTTTCAATCTGTTATTTACAGCGCTTTGAGGCCTATTCTGGAAAAGGAAATATCTTCACATAAAATAAGAGAGAAATGTTTTCAGAAACTTCTTTGTGTTGTGTGCATTCAACTCCCAGATTTGAACTTTTCTTTTGATAGAGCGGTTTTGAAACACTGATTTTAGAGGATCTGCAAGTGTATATATGGAGCGCTTTGAGGACTATGCTGGAAAAGGAAATATCTTCACATAAAAACAAGACAGAAGCATTCTCAAAAATTTCTTTGTGACATGTGCATTCAACTTATAGAGTTAAACCGTCCTTTTGATACAGTAGCTTTGAAACACTCTTTTTGAAGAAGTTGCATGTGAATACTTAGAGCACTTTGAGGCCTAAGCTGGAAAAGGAAATATCTTCACATAAAAACTAGAGAGCTGCATTTTCAGAAACTTCTTTGTGATGTACGCGTTCAACTCACAGAGCTGAACCACCCTATTCATACAGCAGTTTTGAAACACTCTTTTTGCAGAATCTGCAAGTGGATATTTGGAGCGCTTTGAGGCCTAAGCTGGAAAAGGGAATATTCTCACATACAAACAAGAGAGAAGCATTCTCAGAAACTTCTTTGTGATGTGTGCATTCAATTCACAGTGCTGAACATTCCTTTTGATAGAGCAGTTTTGAAACACTCTTTTTCTAGAGTCCGCACGTGGATATTTGAAGCACTTCGAGGCCTATGCTGGAAAAGGAAATATCTTCACTTAAAAACTATACAGAAGCATTCTGAGAAATTTCTTTGCGATGACTTCATTCAATTCACAGAGTTGAATCTTCCTTTTGATAGAGCAATTTAGAAACACTATTTTTGTAGAATCTGCAAGTGAATATTTGGAGCGCTTTGAGGCCTATGCTGGAAAAGGGAATATCTTCACCTTAAAACTAGACCGAAGCATTCTAAGAAATTTCTTTTTGATGTGTGCATTCAACTAACGAAGTTAAAACTTTGTTTTTATAGAGCAGTATTGAAACACTCTTTTTGTAGAATCTGCAAGTGGATATTTGGAGTGTTTTGAGGCCAATGCTGGAAAAGGAATTATATGCACATAAAAACTAGACAGCAGCATTCTCACAAACTTCTTTGTTCTGTGTGCATTCAACATGCAGAGTTGAATCTTCCTTTTTATAGAGCAGTTTTGAAACAATCTTTTTGCAGAATCTCCAAGTCAATATTGGGTGCGCTTGGAGGCCCATGCTGGAAAAGGAAACATCTTCATATAAAAACTAGACAGAAGCATTCTCAGAAACTTCTTTGTGATGTCTACATTCAAGTCATAGAGTTTAACCTTCCTTTTGATAGAGCAGTTTTGAAACACTCTTTTTGTAGAATGTGAAAGTGGATATTTGGAGCGATTGTGCCTCTGGTGGAAAAGGAAATATCTTCATATAGAAACTAGACGGAAGCCTTCTCAGAAACTAATTTTTGGTGTGTGTTTTCAACTCACAGACTTGTACCTTCTGTTTTATAGAGCAGTTTTGAAACACCTTTTTGGTAGAATTTTCAATTGGTTATTTGCAGCGCTTTGAGGCCTATGCTGGAAAAGGAAATATCTTCACTTAAAAACTAGAGAGAAGCGTTTTCTCAAACTTCTTTGTGATGGGTGCATTCAACTCCCAGAGTTGAACTTTTCTTTTGATAGAGCAATTTTGAAACACTGTTTTTAGAGGATCTGCACGTGTATATATGGAGTGCTTTGAAGACTATGCTGGAAAAGGAAATATCTTCACATAAAAACAAGATAGAAACATTCTCAAAAATTTATTTGTGACGTGTGCATTCAACATATAGAGTTAAACCATCCTTTTGATACAGCAGCTTTGAAACACTCTTTTTGTAGTATTTGCGTGTGAATACTTAGAGCACTTTGAGGCCTAAGCTGGAAAAGGGAATATCCTCACATAAAAACAATAGAGAAGCATTCTCAGAAACATCTTTGTGATGAGTGCATTCAATTCACAGTGCTGAACATTCCTTTTGCTAGAGAAGTTATGAAACACTCTTTTTCTAGAATCTGCAAGTGGATATTTGGAGCACTTTGAGGCCTATGCTGGAAAAGGAAATATCTTCACTTATAAACTAGACAGAAGCATTCTCAGAAACTTCTTTGTGATGTCTGCATTGAATTCACAGAGTTGAACCTTCCTTTTGATACAGCAGTTTTGACACACTATTTTTGTAGAATCTGCAAGTGAATATTTGGAGCGCTTTGAGGCCAATGCTCTAAAAGTAAATATCTTCACCTAAAAACTAGACAGACGCATTCTAAGAAACTTCTTTTTGATGAGTGAATTCAACTAACAAATTTGAACTTTTTTTGATAGAGCAGTTTTGAAACACTCTTTTTATAGAATCTGCAGGTGAATATTTGGAGTACTTCGAGGCCAGTGCTCCAAAAGTAAACATCATCAAATAAAAACTAGACAGAAGCATTGTCAGAAACATCTTTATGATGTGTGCATTCAACTGACAGAATTGAAGCTCCTTTTTGATAGATTAGTTTTGAAACACTCTTTTTGTAGAATCTGCAAGGGGATATTTGGACTGATTTGAGGCATTCTTTGGAAACGGGAATATCTTCACTTAAAACTAGACAGAAGCCTTCTCAGAAACTTCTTTGTGATGTGTGCAATCAACCCACCTAGTTGAAACTTCCTTTTTTGATAGAGCAGTTGAAATACTCTTTTTGTAGAATATGCAAGTGGCCATTGGGAGCACTTTGAGGACTTCTGAGGAAAAGGAAATGTCTTCACATAAAAACTAGACAGAAGCGTTTTCAGAAACTGGTTTGTGATGTGTGCATTCAATTCGCTGAGTTGAACTTTCCTGTTGATCAGCTGTTTTGAAACACACTTTTTGTAAAATCTGCAAGTGGATATTTGGAGTGCTTTGAATCCTTCATTGGAAAAGGGAATATCTTAAAATAAAAACAAGACTGAAGCATTCTCAGAAACTTCTTTGTGATGTGCACATTCAACTCACAGAGTTGAACCTTCCTTTTGATAGAGCAGATATAAAACACTGTTTTTCTCGGATCTGCAATGGACATTTTTAGTACATTGAGGGCTATGTTGGAAAATGAAATATCTTGAAATAAAAACTAGACAGAAGCATTCTCAGAAATACCCTTGTGATGTTTGCATTCAACTTACAGAGTTGAACATACCTTTTAATAGAGGAGTTGTGAAACACTCTTTTTGAGATACCTGCAACTGGAAATTTGAAATGATTTCAGGCCTTTGTTGGAAACGGAATATCTTCACATAAAAACTAGACAGAAGCATTCTCATAAACGTCTTTGTGATGTGTTCATTCAATTCACAGGGTTGAACTTTTCTTTTGATAGAGCAGTTTTGAAACAATGTTTTTGTAGGATCTGCAATGGGATATTTGGACATATTTGAGGCCTTCTTTGGAAACTGGAATATCTTCACATAAAAGCTGGACAGAAGCATTCTTAGAAATTTCTTTGTGATATGTGCACTCAACTCACAGAGTTGAACTTTCCTTTTGCTATATCAGTTTTGAAACCCACATTCTGTAGATTCTGCAAGAGGACATTTGGAGCACTTTAAGGCCTTTGGTGGAAAAGGAAATATCTTCACATACAAACTAGACAGAAACATTATCAGAAACATCTCTGTGATGTGTGCATTCAACTCAATGATTTGAGTCTTCCTGTTGATAGAGCAGTTTTGAAACACTCTTTTTGCAGAATCTGCAAGTGGATATTTGGAGCTCTTTGAATCCTTCATTGGAAACGGGAATATCTTCAATTAAAAACAAGACAGAAGCATTCTCAGAAACTACTTTGTGATATGTATATTCAACTCACAGAGTTCAACCCTTCTTATGATAGAGTAGTTTTGAAACACTCTTTTTGTAAAATCTGCAAGTGGACATTTGCAGCTCTTTGAAGTCTCTGGTGTAAAAAGAAATACCTTCACATAAAAACTAGACAGAATCATTCTCAGAAACTTCTTTGTGATGTTTTCATGCAACGCACAGAGTTGAACATATCTTTTCATAGAGCAGTAGTGAAACACTCTTTTTTAAGGACCTGCAAGTGTTTATTTGGACAGATTTGAGGCCTTCATTGGAAACAGGAATATCTTCACAGAAAAACTAGACAGAGGCATTCTCAAAAACTTCTTTCAGATGTGTGCATTCCCCTCACAGAGGTCAACATAACTTTTCATAGAGCAGTTTTGAAACACTCTTTCTGTGGAATCTGCAAATGGATATTTAGACCTCTTTGACGCCTTCGTTGGAAACGGGAATATCTTCACATAAAAACAAGACAGAAGCATTCTCAGAAACTTCTTTTTCATGTGTGACTTCAACTGACAGATTTGAAACTTCCTTTTGATACAGCAGTTTTGAAACATTTTGTGTAGAATCTGCAATTGGACAGTTTGAGAGCTTTGAGGCCTTCGGTGGAAAGGGAAATATCTTCACATAAATACTTGACTGAAGCATTCTTAGAAACTTTTTGGTGATGTATGCATTCAACTCACAGAGTTGTACCTTTCTTTTCATAGAGCAGTTTTGAAACACTCTTTTTGTAGAATCTTAAAGAGGACAATTTGTAGGACTTTGAGGGTTGTGATGGAAAAGGAAATATCTTCCAATAAAAACCAGACAGAAGCATTCTCAGAAACTTCTTTGAGAAGTCTGCATTCAACTCACAGAGTTGAACATTCCTTTTGATAGAGCAGTAGTGAAACACTCTTTTTGAAGAACCTGCAAGTGGATATTTGGACAGATTTGGGGCCTTCATTAAAAACAGGAATATCTTCACATAAAAACTGGACAGAAGCATTATCAGTAATTTCTTTGTGATGTATGCTTTCAATTCACGGAGCAGAACATAAGTTTTCATGGAGCAGTTTTGAAACACTCTTTTTGTATAATCCACAAGTGGATATTGGGACCGTTTCAGGGCTTCATTAGAAACGGAATTTTCTTCCCATAAAAACTACACAGAAGCTTTCTCAGAAACTTCTTTGTGATGGGTGCATTCAACTCACAGATTTGAACATAACTTTTCATAGAGCAGTTTTGAAACAGTCTTTTTGTAGAATCTGTAAGGGGATATTTGGACCGATTTGAGGCCTTTGTTGGAAACTTGAATATCATCACATAAAAACTAGACAAAAGCATTGTCAGAAACTTCTTTGTGATGTGTGCATTCAACTCAAAGAGATAAACCTTCATTTTGATAGAGTAGTTTTGAAACCTTTTTTTGTGGAATGTGAATGTGGACAATTGGAGCGCTTTGAGGCCTTCAGTGGAAAAGGATATATCTTCACATAAAAACTAGACTGAGCATTCTCAGAAAGTTCTTTCTTTTGTGTGCATTCAACTTACAGAGTTGAACCTTCCTTTTGATAGAGCCGTTTAGATACAGTTTTTTTGTGGTATCTGAAAGTGGACATTTGGAGCACTTTGGGTTCTCTGGTGGAAAAGGAAATATCTTCACATGAAAACTAGACAGAAGCATTCTTAGAAACTTCTTCTTTGTGAAGTGTGAATTCAACTCACTGAGTTGAATCTTCCTTTTGATAGAGTAGTTTCAAAACAGTTTTTTGTAGAATCTGCAAGCGGATACTTAGAAAGCTTTGAAGCCTTTGTTTGAAACGGGAATATCTTCAAATAAAAACTAGACTGAAGCACTCTCAGAAACAACTTTGTGATATGGCCATTCAACTCACAGAGTTGAACCTTTCTTTTGATAGAGCAGTTTAGAAACTCTCTTTTTTGTAGAATCTGAAAGAGGACATTTGTAGCACCTTGAGGGCTATCGTGGAAATGGAAATATCTTCAACTAAAAACTACACAGAAAAATTCTCAGAAACAACTTTGGAATGTTTGCATTCAACTCACGGAGTTGAACATACATTTTCTTAGTGCAGTTGTTGAACACTCTTTTTGAAGGACCTGCAAGTGGATATTTGGAATGATTTGAGGCCTTCATTGAAAACGGGAACATCTTCACATATAAACTAGACAGAAGGATTCTCAGAAACTACTTTGTGATGTGTGCATTCAACTCATGGAGTTGAACATAACTATTCATAGAGCAGTTTTGAAACACTCTTTTTGTAGAATCTGCAAGAGCATATTTGGACAGTGTGAAGCCTTCATTGGAAACGGGAATATCTTCACATAAATTCTAGACAGAAGCATTCTCAGAAACTACTTTGTGATGTGTGCATTCGACTCACAGAGTTGAACATAACTTTTCATAGAGCAGTTTTGAAACACTGTTTTTGTAGAATCTGAAAGGGGATATTTGGACCGATTTGAGGCTTTCATTGCAAACGGGAATATCTTCAGATAAAAACAAGACCTGAGCACTGTCAGAAACTTCTTTGTGATGTGTGCATTCAGCTCACAGAGCTGAAACTTCCTTTTGATAGAGCAGTTTGAAACCTTTTTTTATGGAATTTGCAAGTGGACATTTGGAGTGCTTTGAGGTCTTTGGTGAAAAAGGCAACATCTTCACATAAAACTAGACAGAAGCAATCTCAGAAACTTCTCTGTGATCTGTGCATTCAACTCACAGAGTTGAACCATCCTTTTCATCGAGCAGTTTTGAAACACATTTTTTGTAGAATCTGGAAGTAGACAATTGGAGTGCTTAGAGGACTTCATTGGAAAAGGAAATCTCTTCACATAAAAACTAGACAGAAGCATTATCAGAAACTTCTTTGTGTTGTGTGCATTCAACTCTCAGAGTTGAATCTTCCTTTTGATAGAGCAGTTTTGAAACACTCTTTTTGTAGTATCTGCAATTGGATACTTGGAGAGCTTTGAAGCCTTCATTGGAAACGGGAATGTGTTCAAATAAAATCAGAAGCATTCTCAGAAACTACTTTGTGATATGTGCATTCAACTCACAGAGATGAACATTTCCTTTGATAGAGCAGCTTTGAAACACTATTTTTGTAGAATCTGCAAATGGACATTTGTATCTCTTTGAGGGCTATGGTGAAAATTGAAATATCTTCAAATAAGAACTAGACGGAAGCATTCACAGAAACTTCTTTGTGATATTTGCATTCACCTCACAGAGTTGAACATGCCTTTTCATAGAGCAGTTGTGAAACAGTCTTTTTGAAATCCTGCAAGTGGATAATTTTACCAATTTGAGGCCTTCGTTGTAATTGGGAAAATCTTCACATAAAAACTAGACAGAAACTTTCTCAGAAACTTCTTTGTGATGTGTGTATTCAACTCACAGAGTAGAACATATGTTTTCATAGGACAGTTTTGAAACACTCTGTAGAATCTGCAAGTGGATATTTGGACTGTTTGATTCATTCATTGGAAACGGGAATATCTTCCCATAAAAATTAGACAGAAGCATTCCCAGCAACTTCTTTGTGATGTGTGCATTCAGCTCACAGAATTGAACATACCTTTTCATAGAGCAGTTTTGAAACACTCTTTTTGTAGAATCTGCAAGGGGATATTTGGACCAATTTGAGGCCTTCGTTGGAAACAGGAATATCTCCACATAAAAAGTAGACAGAAGCATTGTCAGCAACTGCTTTTTGATGTGTGCATTCAACTTAAACAGTTGAACCTTCCTTTTGCTAGAGTAGCTTTGAAACCTTTTTTTCTTTTTTTTTGGAATGTGCAGGTGGACATTAGGACCGATTTCAGGCCTTCGGTGGAAAAGGAAATATCTTCACATAAAAACTAGACAGAAGCATTCTCAGAAACTTCTTTGTGACGTGTGCATTCAACTCACAGAGTTGAACATAACTTTTCATAGAACAGTTTTGAAACCCTCTTTTTTTAGAATCTGCAAGTGGATAATTGGAACGCTTTTAGGCCTTCATTGGAAACAGGAATATCTGCACATAAAAAATAGACAGAAGGATGCTCAGAAACTACTTTGTGATCTGTGCATTCATCTCACAGAGTTCAACATTCCTTTTGATGGAGCAGTTTTGAAACACTCTTTTTGTAGAATCTGCAAGGGTATATTTCACCGATTTGAGGCTTTCGTTCAAAACGGGAATTTCTTCACATAAAAACCAGACAGAAGCATTCTCAGAAAATTCTTGAAGATGTGTGCATTCAACTCACAGAGTTAAACCTTCCCTTTGATAGAGCAGTTTTGAAGCACTCTTTTTCTAGAATCTGTAAGGGGACATTTGGACCGTTTTGAGGCCTATGGTAGAAAAGGAACTGTCTTCACTGAAAAACTAGACAAAGACATTCTCAGAAACATCTTTGTGATCTGTGCATTCAAATCACAGAGTTGAAACTTTGTTTCGATAGACCAGTTTTGAATCACTCTTTTTGTATTATCTGAAATTGGATATTTGGAGTGCTTGGAGGCCTATGGTAGAAAAGGAAATATCTTCACTTAAAAACTAGACAGAAACAATCTCAGAAACTCCTTTGTGATGTGTGCATTCAACTAACAGTGTTGAAATTTCCTTTTGATACAGCAGTTTTGAAACACTCTTTGTAGAATCTGCAAGTGGATATTTGGAGCGCTTTGAAGCCTTCCTTGGGAACGGCAATATCTTCAAATGAAAACTAGACAGAAGCATTCTCAGAAATTACTCTGTGATGTGTGCATTCAACTCACAGAGTTGAGCCTTCCTTTTGATAGAATAGTTTTGAAACACTTTTTTTGAAGTATCTACTGGTGGATATTTGGAGCACATTGTGGCCTATGGTACAAAAGGAAATGTCTTCACATAATAACTAGACAGATGCATTCTCATAAACTTCTTTGTGATGTTTGAATTCAACTCACAGATTTGAACATAACTTTTCATAGAGCTGTTTTGAAACACTCTTTTTCTAGCTTCTGCAAGTGGAATTTTGGAACGATTTGAGGCCTTCATTTGAAACGGGAATTTCTTCACATAAAAAGTAGACAGAAGCACTCTTAGAAACTTCTTTGTGATGTGTGCATTCAGCTCAAGGAGTTGAACTATCTTTTTAAAGAGCATTTTTGAAACACTCTTTTTTAGAATCTGCAAATGGACACTTTTAGCGATTTTGGGCTATGGTGGAAAAGGAAATATCATCAAATAAAAACTACACAGAAGCATACTCAGAAACTTCTTTGTGATGTGTGCGTTCAACTCATAGAATTGTACATATCTTTTCATAGAGCATTTTTGAAACTGTCTTTTTGTGGAATCTGCAAGTGAATACTTGGAACGCTTTGTGGCCTTCTTTGGCAATGGGAGTACCTGCACATAAAAACAAGAAAGAAGAACTCTCAGAAATTTTTTGTGATATGTGCATTCAACTGACAGAGTTGATCCTTCCTTTTGATAGAGGAGTTTTGAGACACTGTTTTTGTAGATTCTGCAAGGGGATAGACCGATTTGAGGCCTTCATTGGAATCCAGAATAGCTTCACATAAAAACTAGACAGAAGGATTCTGAGAAACGATTTTGTGATGTGTGCATTCAACTCACAGAGGTGAACCTTCCTTTTCATAGAGCAGTTTTGAAACGCTCTTTTTGTAGAATCTGCAAGTGGAAATTTGGTCCATTTTCAGGCCTTTGTTGGAAACGGGAATATCTTCACATAAAAATTAGACAGAAGCATTCTCAGAGACTTATTTGTGATGTGTGCTTTCAACTCACAGAGTTGAACCTTTCTCCTGATAGAACACTTTTGAAACACTCTTTTCCTAGAATCTGCAATGGGATATTTGGACCGTTTTGAAGCCTTCATCAGAAACAGGAATATCTTCACATAAAAGTACACAGAAGCATTCTCAGATACTATTTTGTTATGTGAGCATTCAACTCACCGAGTTGAATCTTCCTTTTCATAGAACAGTTTTGAAAAACTTTTTTTGCAGAATCTGCAAGAGGACATTTGGAGAGCTTTGGGGCCTTCAGTTTAAAAGGAAATATCTTCATATAAAAACTAGACAGAAGTATCCTAAGAAACTACTTTGTGATGTGTGCATTCAACTCACAGTGTTGAACCTTCCTTTAGATACAGCAGTTTTGAAAAACCCTTTTCGTAGATTCTGCAAGGGGATATTTAGACCTATTTGAGGCCTTCCTTGGAAACGAGTAGATCTTCACATAAAAACTAGACAGAAGCATTCTCAGAAACTGCTTTGTGATGTGTGCATTCAACTCATAGATTTGAACATAACTTTTGATAGAGCAGTTTTGAAACACTCTTTTTGTAGAATCTGCAAGTAGACAATTGGAGCACTTTTAGGAATTCAGTGGAATATGAAATATCCACATAAAAAGTAGACAGAAGCATTATCAGAAACTTCTTTGTGATATGTGCATTTAACTCACAGAGTTCAACAAAATTTTTAATAGAGCAGCTTTGAAACACTCTTTTTGTAGAATCTGCAAGTGGACATTTGGAGCACTTTGAGGCGTTCAGTGGAACAGGAAATATCTTCACATAAACACTAGACAGAAGCATTCTCAGAAACTTCTTTGTGATGTGTGCATTCAATTTACTGAGCTGAAACTTCCTTTTGATAGAGTAGGCTTGAAAATCTCTTTTTGTAGAATCTGCAAGTGGATATTTGGAGCACTTTGAATCCTTCCTTGGAAACGGGAATATCTTCAAATATAAACTAGATAGAAGCATTCTCAAAAACTGCATTGTGATGTGTGTATTCTTCTCGCAGAGTTAAACTTTCCTTTTGATAGAGCAGTTATGAAACACTCTTTTTGTATAAACTGCAGGATGATGTTTGCACCATTTTGAGGCCTTCATTCGAAACGCATATACATTCACATAAAAACTAGACAGAAGCATTCTCGGAAACTTCTTTGTGATGTGTGCATTCAACTCACAGATTTTAACATTCCTTTTGATAGAGCAGTTTCAAAACACTTCGTTTGTAGAATCTGCAAGTGGACATTTGGAGCACTTTGAGGCCTTCTGTGGAAAAGGAAATATCTTCACATAAAAACTAGACAGAAGCATTCTCAGAAACTTCTTTGTGATGTGTGCATTCTGCTCACAGAGTTGAACATACCTTTTCATAGAGCAGTTTTGTAACACTCTTTTTGTAGGGTCCGCAGGGGGATATGTGGACCGATTTGAGGCCTTTTTTGGTAACGAGAATTTCTTCACATAAAAAATTGAGGGAAGCATTCTCAGAAACTGCTTTGTGAAATGTGCATTCTACTCACAGAGTTTTACCTTCCTTTTGACAGAGCAGTTTTGAAACCCCTTTTTTGTAGAATCTGCAAGTGTATATTTTGAACGCTATGGTTCCTTCGTTGGAATCCGGAATATCTTCAAACAAAAAATAGACAGAAGCATTCACATAAACTACTTTGTGTTGTGTGCATTCAACTCACAAGGTTCAACCTTTCTTTTGATAGAGCAGTTTTGAAAAGCTCTTTTTACAGAATCTGCATGTGGACAATTGTAGCACTTTGAGGGCTATGGTGGGATAGGAAATATCTTCAAATTAAAACTAGACAGAAATATTCTAAGAAACTTCTTTGTGATTTTTGCATTGAACTCACAGAGTTGAATATTCCTCTTCATAGAGCAGTTGTGAAACACTGTTTTTGAAGAACCTTTAACTGTATACTTGGACCAATTTGAGGCCCTCATTGGAAAAGGGAATATCTTCACATAAAAACTAGACAGAAGCATTCTCAGAAATGTCTTTGTGATGTGTGCATTCAACTCACAGAGTTGAACCTGCCTTTTGATAGAGCTGTTTTGAGACACTGTTTTTGTAGAATCTGCAAAGCGATATTTGGACTGATTGCGTTCCTTCATTGGAAAGGGGAATATCTTCACAAAAATCTAAGCAGAAACATTCTCACAAACTCCTTTGTGATGTGTGCATTCAACTCACAGAGTTGAGAATACCTTTTCGTGGAGCAGTTGTGAAACACGCTTTTTGAAGTATCTGAAAGTGGATATTTGGGCCAATTTGAGGCCCTCATTGGAAATGGGAATATCTTCACACAAATACTAGACAGAAGCATTCTCAGAAATGTCTTTGTGATGTGTGCATTCAACTCACAGAGTTGAACCTTCCTTTTGATAAAGCAGTTTTGAGACACTGTTTTTGTAGAATCTGCAAAGTGATATTTGGACTGGTTGCATTCCTTCGTTGGAAAGGGGAATATCTTCATAAAAAATCTAAGCAGAAACATTCTCACAAACTCCTTTGTGATGTGTGCATTCAACTCACAGAATTGAGAATACCTTTCCATAGAGCAGTTGTGAAACACGCTTTTTGAAGAACCTGCAAGTGGATATTTGGGCCAATTTGAGGACTTCGTTGGAAACGGGTATATCTTCACATAAAAACTAGACAGAAGCATTCTGAGAAACTTCTTTGTGATATGTGCATTCAACTCACAGAGTTGAAACTTCCGTTTGATAGAGCAGTTTTTAAACACTCTTTTTGTAGAATCTGCAAGGGGATATTTGAACCGATTTGAGCCCTTCGTTGAAAACGGGAATATCTGCACATAAAAACTGGACAGAAATATTCTCAGAAACTTCTTTCTGATGACGTCATTCAACTCACAGATTTGAACCTTCCTTTTGACAGAGCAGTTTTGAAACAATTTTTTGTAGAACCTGCCAGTGGACATTCAGAGTGCTTTGAGGACTTCAGTGGAAAAAGAAATATCTTCATATAAAAATTAGACAGAAGCATTCTTTGAAACTACCTTTTGATGTGTGCATTCAACTCACAGAATTGAACATTCCTTTTGATACAGCAGTTTTGAAACACTCTTTTTGTACAGTCTGCAAGTGGACATTTGGAGCCGTTTGAAGCCTTCTATAGTATCGCAAATATCTTCAAATAAAAACTAAAGAGAAGCATTCTCAGAAAGCCCTTTGTGGTTTGTACATTCAACTTACAGAGTTGAGCTTTCCCTTTGATAGAGCAGTTTTGAAACAATGTTTTTGTAGAATCTACAAGTGGATATTTGGAGCGCTTTGAGGCCTATGTTAGTAAAGGAAATAACTTCACATAAAAACTAGACAGAAACATTCTCAGAAACTTCGTTGAGATGTGCGCATTCAACTCACAGGGTTGAATATAACCTTTCATAGAACATTTGTGAAACACTGTTTTTGAAGGACCTGCAAGTGGATATTTGGACCGATTTGAGGCTTTCATTGGAAACGGAAATATCTTCACCTAAAAATACCCCAAAAGCATTCTTAGAAACTTCTTTGTGATGTGTGCATTCAACTCACAGAGTGGAACATAGGTTTTCATAAAGCAGTTTTGAAACACTCTTTTTGTAGAATCTGCAAGTGGATATTTGCACTCCTTTGAGGCCTTCATTGGAGACGGGAATATCTGCACATAAAAACCTGACAGACACATTCTCAGAAACTTCTTTGTGGTGTGTGCATTCAATTAACAGAGTTCAACCTTAGTTTTGATAGAGCAGATTGAAACACTCTTTTTGTATAATCTGCAAGGGGATATTTGGACGGTTTTGAGGCCTTTGTTGGAAAGGAGAATATCTTCACATAAGAACTAGACAGAAGCATTCTCAGAAACCTCTTTGTGATGTGCACATTCAACTCACAGAATTGAACCTTCCTTTTTATAGAGCAGTTTTGAAACACTTTTTGTGTAGAATGTGCTAGTGGATGTTTGCAGAGCTTAGAGACATTCGATGGAAAAGGAAATATCTCCACATAAAAACTAGACAATAGCATTCTCAGAAACTTCTTTGTGATGTGTGCATTGAACTCACAGAGTTGAATCTTCCTTTTGATAGAGCAGCTTTGAAACTTTCTTTTTGTGGAAACTGCAATTGGACATTTGCAGCACTTTGAAACCTTCATTGGAAAAGGGAATATCTTCCACTAAAAACAAGACAGAACCATTCTCAAAAACTGCTTTTGGATGTATTCATTCAACTTACATAGCTGAATGTTACCTTTCATAGATCAGTTTTGATACACTCTTTTTGTCAAATCTGCAAATGGACATTTGTAGCGCTTCATGGGCTATGGTGGAAAATGAAATATCTTCAAAGAAAATTAAACAGAAATATTCTCAGAAAATTCTTTGTGATATGTGCATTCAGCTCACAGAGTTGAACATAACTTTTCATAGAGCAGCTTTGAAACCATTTTTTGTAGAATCTGCAAGTGTACATTTGATCACTTTGAGGCCTTCAGTGGAAAAGGAAATATCTTCACATAAAAATTAGACTGAAGCAGTCACAGAAACTTCTTTGTGTTGTGGGCATTCAGCTGACAGAGTTGAACCTTCCTTTAGATAGAGCTGTTTTGAAACACTGTTATTGTAGAATCTGCAAGTGGATATTTGGAGGGCTTTGAGTCCTATGCTGGAAAAGGAAATATCCTCACATAAAAACTAGACAGAAGCATTCTCAGAAACTGGTTTGTGATGTGTGCATTCAACTCACAGAGTTGAACCTTCCTTTTGATAGAGCAGTTTTGAAACACTTTTTTTGTAGAAACTGAAAGTGGATATTTAGAGAGCTTTGTGGCCTATGCTAGAAAAGGAAGTATCTTCACATAAAAACTAAACAGAAGTGTTCTCAGAAACTTATTTGTGACGTGTGCATTCAACTTACAGAGTTGAACTTTCCTTTAGATAGGGTAGTTTTGAAACACTGTTTTTGTAAAATCTGCAAGTGGATATTTGGCAGGCTTTGAGGCCTTTCCTGGAAAAAGAAATATCTTCAAATAAAAACTGGACAGAGGGTTCTCAGAAACTTCTTTCTGATGTGTGCATTCAACTCACAGGTTTGAATCTTACTTTTGATAGAGCAGTATTGAAACACACTTTTGGTAGAATCTGCAAGTGGATTCTTAGAGCACTTTGAGTCCTATGATAGAAAAGGAAATATCCTCACATAAAAACTAGACAGAAGCGTTCTCAGAAACTTCTTTGTGATGTGTGCATTGAACTCACAGAGTTGAATCTTCCTTTTGATAGAGCAGCTTTGAAACTTTCTTTTTGTGGAAACTGCAATTGGACATTTGCAGCACTTTGAAACCTTCATTGGAAAAGGGAATATCTTCCACTAAAAACAAGACAGAACCATTCTCAAAAACTGCTTTTGGATGTATTCATTCAACTTACATAGCTGAATGTTACCTTTCATAGATCAGTTTTGATACACTCTTTTTGTCAAATCTGCAAATGGACATTTGTAGCGCTTCATGGGCTATGGTGGAAAATGAAATATCTTCAAAGAAAATTAAACAGAAATATTCTCAGAAAATTCTTTGTGATATGTGCATTCAGCTCACAGAGTTGAACATAACTTTTCATAGAGCAGCTTTGAAACCATTTTTTGTAGAATCTGCAAGTGTACATTTGATCACTTTGAGGCCTTCAGTGGAAAAGGAAATATCTTCACATAAAAATTAGACTGAAGCAGTCACAGAAACTTCTTTGTGTTGTGGGCATTCAACTGACAGAGTTGAACCTTCCTTTAGATAGAGCTGTTTTGAAACACTGTTATTGTAGAATCTGCAAGTGGATATTTGGAGGGCTTTGAGTCCTATGCTGGAAAAGGAAATATCCTCACATAAAAAATAGACAGAAGCATTCTCAGAAACTGGTTTGTGATGTGTGCATTCAACTCACAGAGTTGAACCTTCCTTTTGATAGAGCAGTTTTGAAACGCTCTTTTTGTAGAAACTGAAAGTGGATATTTAGAGAGCTTTGTGGCCTATGCTAGAAAAGGAAGTATCTTCACATAAAAACTAGATAGAAGTGTTCTCAGAAACTTATTTGTGACGTGTGCATTCAACTTACAGAGTTGAACTTTCCTTTAGATAGGGTAGTTTTGAAACACTGTTTTTGTAAAATCTGCAAGTGGATATTTGGCAGGCTTTGAGGCCTTTCCTGGAAAAAGAAATATCTTCAAATAAAAACTGGACAGAGGGTTCTCAGAAACTTCTTTCTGATGTGTGCATTCAACTCACAGGTTTGAATCTTACTTTTGATAGAGCAGTATTGAAACACACTTTTGGTAGAATCTGCAAGTGGATTCTTAGAGCACTTTGAGTCCTATGATAGAAAAGGAAATATCCTCACATAAAAACTAGACAGAAGCATTCTCAGAAACTTCTTTGTGATGTGTGCATTAAACTCATTGAGTTGAACTTAACGTTTCATAGAGCAGTTTTGAATCACTCTTTTTGTAGAATCTTCAAGTGGACATTTTGAGTGCATTGACGCCTTAGGTGGAAAAGGAAATATTTTTACATAAAAACTACAGAGTAGCATTCTCAGAAATTTATTTATGATGCGTGCATTCAACTCTTGGGATTGAACATTCACTTTCATGTAGCAGTTTTGAAACTCTCTTTTTGTAGAATTTGCAAGTGGATATTTGGAGTGCTTTGAGGCCTAAGGTAGAAAAGGAAACATCTTCATATAAAAACTACACAGAAGCTTTCTCAGAAACTTCTTTGTGATGTGTGCATTCAACTGACATGGTATAACCTTCCTTTTCATAGAGCAGTTTTGAAACACTCTTTTTGTAGAATCTGCAAGTGGTTATTTGGAGCGCTTTGAAGCCTTCGTTGGAAATGGTAATATCTTCAAATAAAAACTAGACAGAAGCATTCTCAGAAACTACCTTGTAATGTGTGCTTTCAACTCACCAAATTGAGCATTTCTTTTGATAGAGCAGTTTTGAATCTCACTTTTTGTAGAATCTCCCAGTGGATATTTGGAGTGCTTTGAGGCCTACATTAGGAAAGGAAATATCTTCACATAAAATCTAGACAGATGTATTCTCAGGAACTTCTTTGAGATGTGTGCATTCAACTCACAGGGTTGAACATACCTTTTTATAGAGCAGTTTTGAAACACACCTTTTGTAGAATCTGCAATTGGCTATTTGGAGAGATTTGAAGCCTTCATTGGAAACGGGAATTTCTTCAAATAAAGAAGAGACAGAAGTATTCCCAGAAACTGTTTTGTGATGTGTACATTCAACTCACAGAGTTGAACCTTTCTTTTGATATATCAGTTTTGAAACACTCTTTTTGCAGCATCTTCAAATGGTTGCTTGTAGAGCTTTGAGAGCTGTGGTGGAAAAGGAAATATCTTCAAGTAAAAACTACACAGAAGTATTCTCAGAAACTTCTTTGTTATGTGCACATTCAACTCACAGAGTTGAACACACCTTTTCATAGAGCAGTTGTGAAACTCTTTTTGAAGGACCTGCAAGTGGATATTAGGACCGATTTGAGGCCTTCATTGGAAATGGGAATGTCTTCACATAAAAGTAGACAGAACCATTCTCAGAAACTTCTTTGTGATGTGTGAATTCAATTCACATTGTTGTACATAACTTTTCATAGAGCAGTTTTGATACACTCTTTTTGTAGAATCTGCAAGTGCATATTTAGACTACTTTGAGGTCTTCGTTGGAAAAGGGAATATCTGCAGATAAAAACTTGACAGAAGCATTCTCAGAAACTTCTTTGTGATGTGTGCATTCAACAGAGTTGAAGCTTCCTTTTGATAGAGCAGTTTTGAAACTCTCTTTTTGTCGAATCTGCACGGGGATATTTTGACCTTTTTGAGGCTTTTGATTTAAACGGGAATACCTTCACATAAAAACTAGAGAGAAGCATTCTTAGAAACAACTTTGTGATGTGTGTATTCAACTCACAGAGTTGAACCTTTGTTTTGATAGAGCAATTTTGTAACACATTTTTGGTAGAATCTGCAAGAGGACATTTCGAGCCCTTTGAGACCTTTGGTACAAAAGGAAATATCTTCACTTAAATACTAGACAGAAGCATTGTCAGAAACTTTTTTGTGATGTGTGCATTCAAACTCACAGTGATGAGCCTTCCTTTTGATAGAGCAGCTTTGAAAGACTCTTATTGTAGAATCTCCAAGTGGATATTTGGAGCTCTTTGAATCCTTCGTTGGAAACGGGAATATCTTCAAATAAAAACTAGACAGAAGCATTCTCCAAAACTACTTTGAGATGTACGCGTTCAATTCATGGAGTTGAGCCTTTCTTTTGATAGAGCAGTTTTGAAAACTCTTTTTGTAGAATCTGCAAATGGATATTTGGACTGCTTTGGGGCCTATGGTAGAAAAGGGAATACCTTCACATACAAACTAGACAGAAGCAGTCTCAGAAACATTTTTGTGATGTCTGCCTTCAACTTATAGAGTTGAACATTTCTTTTGATACAGCACGTTTGAAACACTTTTTTTGCAGAATCTGCAAGTGGACATTTGGAGTGCTTTGTGACCATTGGTGGAAAAGGAAACATCTTCACATAAAAAGTAGATAGAAGCATTCTCGGAAACTTCTTTGTTATGTGTACATTCAACTCACAGAGTTGAACTTTCCTTTTGATAGAGCAGTTTTGAAACACATTTTTTTTAGAATCTGCCAGTGGACATTTTGAGTGCTTTGAGGCCCTCGGTGGTAAGGGAAATCTCTTCACATAAAAACTACTCAGAAGCATTCTCAGAAACTTCTTTGTGATGTATGCATTCAACTCACAGAGTTGAACCTTCCTTTTGGTAGAGCAGTTTTGAAACACTCTTTTTGTACAATCTGCAAATGGATATTTTGAGCGCTTTGAAGCCTTTGTTGGAAACGGGAATTTCTTCAAATAAAAACTCGACAGAAGCATTCTCAGAAACTGTTTTGTGTTGTGTGCATTCAACTCACAGTGTTGAATATTTCTTTTGACAGTGAAGTTTTGAAACACTCTTTTTGTAGAATCTGCATATAGACATTTGTAACGCTTTGAGGGCTATGGTGGAAAAGTAAATATCTTCAAATAAAAACTACAGAGAAACATTATCTGAAACTTCTTTGTGATGTGTGTATTCAACTCACAGAGTTTAAACTTTCTTTTGATGGAGCAGGTTTGAAACACTCCTTCTGTAGTATCTGCAGGTGTATATTTGGAGTGCTTTGAAGACCTCGTTGGAAACGGGAATATCTTCAAATAAAAACTAGACAGAAGCATTCTCAGAAACAAGTTTGTGATGTGTGTATTCAACTCACAGAGTTGAACATAACTTTTTATAGAGGAGATTTGAAAAACTCTATTTGCAGTATCTGAAAGGGGATATTTGGACCGTATTGAGGCCCTCATTGGAAACAGGAATATCTTCCCATAAAAACTAGACAGTAACATTCTCAGAAAATACTTCGTGATGTGTACATTCAACTCACACAGTTGAAGCTTCCTTTTGATAGAGCAGTTTTGAAACCGTCCTTTTGAAGAATCGGCAAGTGGATATTTGGAGCACTTTGAATCCTTCATTGGAAACGGGAATATCTTCAAATAAAAACTAGACAGAAGCATTCTCAGAAACTTCTTGTGATGGGTGCATTCAACTCACAGAATTGAACTTTCCTTTTGATAGAGCAGTTTAGAAACACTCTTTTTGTAGAATCCAAAGGTAGATATTTTAACCGATTTGAGGCCTTGGTTGGAAACGGGATTAAATTCACATAAAAAGTAGACAGAAGCATTCTCAGAAACTTCTTTGTGATGAGTGGATTCAACTCACAGAGATGGAACTTCCTTTTGGTAGAGCAGTATTGAAACACTCTTTCTGTAGAATCTGCAAGTGGATATTTGGAGCGCTTTGAGGCCTTCAGCAAAAAAGGAAATATCTTCACATAAAAACAAGACAGAAACATTCTCAGAAACTTCTTTGTGATGTGTGCATTCAACTGACAGAGTTAAACCTTCCTTTTGATAGAGCAGATTTGAAACACTCTTTTTGTAGGATCTGCAAGTGGATAATTGGAGCGTTTTGAAGCCTTTGTTGGAAACGGGAATACCTTCGACTGAAAACTAGACAGTAGCATTCTCAGAATCTACTTTGTGATGTGTGCATCCAACTCATAGAGTTCAACATACCTTTTCATAGAGAAGTTGTGAATCATTCTGTTTGAAGAACTTGCAAGTGGATATTTGGACTGCTTAGAGGCCTTCGTTGGAAATGGGAATATCTTCACATAAAAACTAGACAGAAGCATTCTCAGAAATGTCTTTTTGATGTGTGCATTCAACTCACGGAGTTTAGCATAACTTTTGATTGAGCAGTTTTGAAACACTCTTTTTGTACAACCTGCAAGGGGATACTTGGACCGTTTTGAGGCCTTCTTTGGAAACAGGAATATCTTCATATAAAAACTAAATAGAAGCATTGTCAGATACTTCTTTGTGATGTGTGCATTCAACTCACAAAGTTGAACCTTCGTTTTGATGTAACAGTTTTGAAACACATTTTTTGTAGAATATGCAAATGGACATTTAGAGGGCTTTGAATACTTCATTGGAAGTGGGAATATCTTCAAATAAAAACTAGACAGAAGCATTCTTAGAAATTACTTTGTGATATGTGCATTCAACACACAGAGTTAAACATTTCCTTTGATAGAGCAGTTTTGTAACACTACTTTTGTAGAATCTGCAAGTGGACATTTATAACTTTTAGAGGACTGGCGTGGAAAAGGAATTATCTTCAAATAAAAATTAGACAGAAGCATTCTCAGAAATTTCTTTGGATGTGTGCATTCCACTCACAGAGTTGAACTTTCCTTTTCATAGAGCAGTTGTCAAACACTCTTTCTGAAGAAACTGTAAGTGGATATTTGTACCAATTTGAGGCATTCCTTGGAAACATGAATATCTTAACATAAAAACTAAACAGAAGCATTCTAAGAAATTTCTTCATGATGTGTACACTCAACTCAGGGTGCTGAACATAAATTTTCATAGAGCAGTTTTGAAACACTTTTTGTAGAATCTGGAAGTGGATATTTGGAGTGCTTGAGCCTTCGTTGGAAACGGGAATATTTTGAAATAAAAAACAAACAGAAGCCTTCTCAGAAAAAACTGTGTGATGTGTCCATTCAACTCAGAGAGTTGAACCTTTCCTTTGATAGAGCAGTTTTGAAATACTCTTTGTAGAATCTGAAGGAGGACATTTGAAGTGCTCTGAGGGCTATGGTGGAAAAGGAAATATCTTGAAATGAAAACTAGACAGAAGCTTTCTCAGAAACTTCTATGTGATGTTTGCATTCAACTCGCAGAGTTGAACATACGTTTTCCTAGTGCAGTTGTGAAACACTCCTTTTGAAGAACCTGCAAGTGGTTATTTGAACCGTTTTGAGGCCTTCATTGGAAACGGGAATATCTTCACATAAAAACTAGACAGAAGCATTTTCAGAAACATTTTGTGATGTGGGCATTCAACTCAGAGGGTTGAACATAACTTTTCATAGAGCAGTTTTAAAACACTCTTCTTGTAGAATCTGCAAGTGGATATTTGGAGTGCTTTGAAGACTTTGTTGGAAACGGGAATATCTTCAAATGACCACCAGACAGAAGCATTCTCAGAAACTTCTTTGTGATGTGTATATTCAAATCACAGAGTTGAACCTTTGTTTTCAGAGAGCAGTTTTGAAACACACTTTTTGTAGAATCTGCAAGTGGATATTTGGCGTACTTTGAAGCCTTTTTGGAAATGGGAATACCTTCAAATAAAAACTAGAAACAAGCATTCTCAGAAAGTACTTTGTGATGCATGCATTCGAATCACCGAGTTAAAACTTCCTTTTCATATAGCAGTTTTGAAACACTCTTTTTTAGGAATTTACAATTAGATATTTGGAGATATTTGAAGCCTTCATTGGGAACGAGAATATCATCAATTTAAAACTGAACAGAAGCATTCTCAAAAACTACTTTCTGATATGTGCATTCAAACCACAGAGTTCAACCTTTCTTTTGATAGAGCAGTTTTGAAATACTCTTTTTGTAGTATCTGCAGATGGATATTTGGAGCGCTTTGAGGCCTATGGTAGTAAAGGAAATATCTTCACAAAAATAATAGACAGAAGCATTCTCAGAAACTTCTTTGTGATGTGTGTATTGAACTCACAGAGTTCAACATAACTTTTCATTGAGCAGTTTTGAAACAATCTTTTTGTAGAATCTGTAAGTGGATATTCGGAGCACTTTGAGGCCTTCGTTGGAAACGGGAATATGTTCACATAAAAACTACAAAGAAGCATTCTCAGAAACTTACTTCTGATGTGTGCATTCAACTCACAGAGTTGAACCTTCCTTTTGATAGAGGAGTTTTGAAACACTTTTTTTGTAGAATACGCAAGAGGACATTTGGAGTGCTTTGAGGCCTTCAGTGAAAAAGGAATTATCTTCACAAAAAAACTAGACAGAAGCATTCTCAGAATTTCTTTGTGATGTGTGCATTCAACTCACAGAGTTAAACCTTCCTTTTGATACAGCAGTTTTGAAACTCTCTTTTTGTACAATTTGAAAGGGGATATTTAGACCGTTTTGGTGTCTTCGTTGGAAACGGGTATATCTTCAAATAGAAACTAAACAGAAGCATTCTCAGAAACTACTTTGTGATGTGTGCATTCAACTCACAGAGTTCAGCCTTCCTTTTGATAGAGCAGTTTTGAAACACTCTTTTTGTAGAGTCTGCAGGTGGATATTTGGAGCTCTTTGAGACCTATGGTAGAAAAGGAAATATCTTCACAAAAAAATTAGACAGAAGCATTCTCAAAAACTTCTTTGGGATGTGTGCATGCAACTCACAGAGTTGAACCTTTCTGTTGATAGAGCAGTTTGGGGATACTTTTTAATAGATTCTGCAAGTGGACATTTTGAGCATTTTGAGGCCTTTTTTAGACAAGGAAATCTCTTCACATAAAAACTAGACAGAAGCATTCTCAGAAACTTTTTTTGATGTGTGCATTCAACTCACAGAGTTGAACATAAATTTTCATAGAGCAGTTTTGTAACTCTCTATTTGTAGAATCTGCAACTGGATATTTGGACCGCTTTGACACCTTCATTGGAAACAGGAATATCTTCACAAAAAAACTAGACAGAAGCATTCTCAGAAACAACATTGTGATGTGTGCATTCAACTCACCGAGCGGAACATAATTTTTCATGGAGCAGTTTTAAAATGCTCTTTTTGTAGAATCTGCAAGGGCATATTAGGACTTCTTTGGAAACTTAGGACTTCTTTGGAAACTTAGCGGCTTCTTTGGAAACTGGAATATCTAAACATGAAAACCAGATAGAAACATTGTCAGAAACTTCTTTGTGATGTGTGCAGTTAACACACAAATTTGAACCTTCCTTTTGATAGAGCAGTTTTGAAACACTCGTTTTGTAGAGTCTGCAAGTGGATATTTGGAGCACTTTTAGGCCTATTGTAGAGATCGAAATATCTTTACATAAAAACTAAACAGAAGCATTCTCCGAAACTTCTCTGTGATATGTGCATTCACCTGACAGTAGTGAACCTACATTTTGATAGAGCACTTTTGAAACACTCTTTTTGTAGAATCTGCAAATGAATATTTGGAGTGCTTTGAAGCCTTCGTTGGAAATAGGAATATCTTCAAATAAAAATTAGACAGAAGCATTCTCAGAAACAACGTTGTGATATGTGCATTCAACTCACAGAGTTGAACTTGTCTTTTAATAAAGCAGCTTTGGAACACTCTTTTTGTAGAATTTGAATGAGGACATTTGTAGCACTTTTAGGGCTTTGGTGTAAAAGGAAATATATTCAAATTAAAACCAGAAAGAAGCATTTTCAGAAACTTCTTTGTGATGTTTGCATTCAACTCACCGAGTTGAACACACCGTTTCATAGAGCAGTTGGGAAATGCTGTTTTTGAAGGAACTGCAAGTGGATATTTGGACCGATTTGAGGTCTTCGTTGTAAACGAGAATATCTACACATAAAAACTAGACAGGAGCATTCTCAGAAACTTCTTTGTGATGTGTGCATTCAACTCACAGAGTTGAACCTTTCTATTCATAGAGCAGCTTTGAAACCTCTTTTTGTAGAATCTGCAAGTGGATATTTGGACCGCTTTGAGGCTTTCACTGGAAACGGGTATAATTTCACATAAAACTAGACAGAAGCATTCTCAGAAACTACTTTGTGATGTGTGCATTCAACTCACAGATTTGAACCTTCCTTTTGATAGAGCAGTTTTCTAACACGCTTTTTGTAGAATCTATAAGTGGATATTTTCAGCACCATGAAGCCTATGGTAGACAAGAAAATATCTTCACATAAAAACTAGGCAGAAGCATTCCCAGAAACTTCTTTATGATCTGGGAATTCCACTCACATTCTAGCTCTTTGAGAGCTTTTTTTGTAAATGGAAATATCTTCAAAAAAAAACTTGACAGAAGCATTCTCAGAAACTTATTTGTGATGTGTCCATTCAACTCACAGAGGTGAACATAACTTTTCATTAAGCAGTTTTGGAACACTCTTTTTGGAAAATCTCCAAGTGAATATTTGGACTGCTGGGAGGTCTTTGTTGGAAACTGGAATATCTTCACATAAAAACTAGACAGAAGCATTCTCAGAAACTACTTTGTGACGTTTGCATTCAACTCACAGAGTCGAACCTTCCTTTTGATGGAGCAGTTTTGAAACACTCTTTTTGTAGAATCTGCAAGTGGATATTTCGACCGCTTTGAGGCCTTCATTGGAAACGGGAATATCTTCAAATAAAAACTAGACAGAAATATTCTCAGAAAATTATTTGGATGTGTGCATTAAAACCAGAGTGTTGAACCTTCCTTTTGATAGAGCAGTTTTGAAACACTATTTTTGTAAAATCTGCAAGTGCAGATTTGCAGCACATTGAAGGCTTCATTGGAATCAGGAATATCTTCAAAGGAAAACTGCACAAAGCATTCTCAGATACTACTTTGTGATATGTGCATTCAACTAACAGAGTTGAGCCTTACTTTTGATAGAGCAGTTTTCAAACACTCTTTTTGTACTATCTGCATGTGGATATTTGGAGCGCTTTGAGGCCTTTGGTAGAAAAGGAAATATCTTCACAGAAAAACTAGACAGAAGCATTCTCAGAAACGTCTTTGTGATGTGTGCATTAAACTCAGACTTTAACATAGCTTTTCATAGAGCAGTTTTGAAAGACTATTTTTGTAGGTTCTGCAAGTGGATATTTGGACTGCTTTGATGCCTACATTGGAAACGGGAACACCTTCACATAAAAATGAGACAGAAGTATTCTCAGAAACGTCTTTGTGATATGTGCATTCAACTCACAGAGTTGAACCTTTCTTTTGATAGAGCAGTTTTGAAACACCTTTTTTTTTTAGAATCTGCAAGTGGACATTTGGAGTGCTTTGAAGCTTTCAGTGGAAAGGGAAATATCTTAACATAAAACTAAACATAAGCATTCTCAGAAACTTCTTTGTGATATGGGGATTCAACTCATAGAGTTGAACCTTCCTCTTGATAGAGCAGTTTTGAAACACACTTTTGCAGAACCTGCAAGTGGATATTTGGAGCGATTTGAAGCCTTCCTTGGAAACGAGAATATCTTCATATAAAAACTAGGTAGAAGCATTCTCAGAAACTACTATGTGATGTGTGCACTCAACTCACAGAGTTGAACCTTTCCTTTAATGGAGCAGTTTTGAAACACTGTTTTTGTAGAATCTGCAAGCGGACATTTGTAGTGCTTTGAGGGTTATGATGGAAAAGGAAATATCTTCAAATAAAAACTAGACAGAAGCAATCTCAGAAACATCTTTGTCTTGTGTGCATTGAACTCACACAGTTGAACATAACTTTTCATAGAGTAGTTTTGAAATACTCTTTTTGTAGTATGTGCAAGGGGATATTTTGACTGTTTTGTGGCCTTCACTGGAAACGGGAATATCTTCACATAGAAACAAGGTAGGAGCATTCTCAGAAACTTCTTTGTGATGTGTGAATTCAACTCAGAGAATTGAACCTTAGTTTTGATACAGCAGTTTTGAAACAATTTTTTTTGTATAATCTGCAATTGGACGTTTGGAGCACTTTGAGGCCTTCCGTGAAAAAGGAAATATCTTCAAATAAAAACTAGAAAGAAGCATTCTCAGAAACTTCTTTGTTATGTGTGCATTCAACTCACAGAGTTAACATTACTTTTGATAGAGCTGTTTTGAAACCCTTATTTGTAGAATCCGCTAGTTGACGTTTTGAGTGCTTTGGGGCCTTCGGTGGGAAAGAAATATCTTCACATAAAATCCAGACAGAAGAATTCTCCAAAACTTCTTTGTTAAGTGCGCATTCAACTCACAGAGTTGAACCTTCATTTTGATAGAGCAGTTTTGGAACACTCTTTTGTTGGAATTTGCAAGTGGATATTTGGAGCGCTTAGAAGCCTTTGTTGGAAAAGCGAATACCTTCAAATTAAAACTAGACAGAAGCATTCTCAGAAACTACTTTGTAATGTGTGCATTGAACTTACAGAGCTGAACTTTTCTTTTGATAGAGCAGTTTTGAAACACTCCTTTTGTAGAATCTGCAAGTGGACATTTGTAGCTCATTGAAGGCTAAGGTGGAAAAGGAAATATCTCCAAATAAAAACTAGACAAAGCATTTTCAGAAACTTCTTTATGATGTGTGCATTCAACTCACAGAGTTGAAACATCGTGTTGATAGAGCAGTTTTGAAAAACTCTTTTTGTAGAATCTGCAAGGGTATATTTGGACTGTTTTGAGGCCTTCGTTGGAACGGGAATATCTGCACATAAAAACTAGACAGAAGCATTCTCAGAAACTTCTTTGTGATGTGTGCGTTCAACTCATAGAATTGAACCTTTTATTTGATAGAACAGTTTTGAAAAATCTTTTTGTAGAATCTGCAAGTGGATATTTGGACCGCTTTGAGGCTTTTGCTGGAAACGGGAATAATTTCACACAGAAACTAGACAGAAGCATTCTCAGAAACTACTTTGTGATGTGTGCATTCAACTCACAGATTTGACCCTTCCTTTTGATAGGGCAGTTTTCTAACGTGCTTTTTGTAGAATCTGAAAGTGGATATTTGGAGTGCCATGAAGCCTATGGTAGAAAAGAAAATGTCTTCACATAAAAATTGGACAGCAACATTCTCAGAAACTTCCTTATGATGTGTGCATTCTGCTAATAGAGTTGAACCTCTCCTTTGAGAGAGCACTTTTGAAACAGTCTATTTGTAGAATCTGCAAATGGACATTTCTAGCACTTTGAGACCTATGTTGAAATTGGAAATGTCTTCATATAAAAACTAGGCAGAAGCATTCTCAGAGACTTATTTGTGATGTGTGCATTCAACTCACAGAGGTGAATATAACTTTTCATAGAGCAGTTTCAGAGCACTCTTTTTGTAGAATCTCCAAGTGAATATTTGGACCACTGGGAGGCCTTTGTTGGAAACTGGAATATCTTCAAATGACAACTAGACAGAAGCAACCTCAGAAACTTCTTTGTGACGTGTGCACTCAACTCACAGAGTTGAACCTTCCTTTTGATGGAGCAGTTTTGAAATACTCTTTTTATAGAATCTTCAAGTGGATATTTGGAGCACTTTGAAGCCTTCGTTGGAAACGGAAATATCTTCAAATAAAAACTAGACAGAGGCACTCTCAGAAACCACTTTTTGATGAGTGCATTTATCTCACAGAGTTGCAACTTCTTTTAATAGAAAAGTTTTGAAACACTCGTTTTGTAGCATCTGCTATTGGACATTTGTAGTGTTTTGAGGGCTATGTTGGAAAAGGAAATATCTTCAAATAAAAACTAGATAGAAGCATTCTCAAAAACTAATTTGTGATGATAGCATTTAACTCACAGAGTTGAAAATACCTTTTCATACAGCTGTTGTGAAACACTCTTTTTGAAAATCCTGCAAACAGATAATTTGAACGCTGTGAGTCCTTCGTTGGAAACTGGAATACCTTCACATAAAAACTAGACAGAAGAATTTTCAGAAACTTCTTTGTGATGTGTGCATTCAACTCACAGAGATGAACATTCCTTTTTGTAGAGCAGTTTTGAGACATTCTTTTTGTAGAATCTGAAAGAGGACATTTCTTGGACTTTGAGGGTATGTTGGAAAAGTAAATACCTTCAAATAAAAACTAGAAAGAAGCATTCTCAGAATGTACATTGTGATGCGTGCATTCATCTCACCGAGTTGAACATAACTTTTCATAGAGCAGTTTTGAAACCCTCTTTTCGTAGAATATGCAAGTGGATATTTAGACCACTTTGACGTCTTCATTGGAAACGGGAATATCTTCACATAAAAACTAGACAGACACATTCTCAGAAACTTCTTTGTGATGTGTGCATTCAACTCAAAAGTTCAACATAACTTTTCGTAGAGCAGTTTTGAAATACTCTTTTTGTAGAATCTGCAAGGGGATATTTGGACCGATTTGAGGCCTTCGTTGCAAACGGGATTATCTTCACATAAAACTAGACAGAAGCATTCTCAGAAACTTCTTTGTGCTGTATGCATTCAGCTTACGACGTTTAACCTTACTTTTGTTGGAGCAGTTTTGAAACCTTTTTTTGTGGAATGTGCAAGTAAACAATTGGAGCGCCTTGAGGCCTTCGGTGGAAAAGTAAACGTCTTCACATGAAAACTAGACAGAAACATTCTCCAAAACTTCTCTGTGATGTGCACCTTCAACACAGAGAGTTGAATCTTCCTTTTGATAGGGCAGTTTTGAAAAACTTTTGTTGTAGAATCTGCAAGTTTACATTTGGAGCGTTTTGAGGCCTTCGGTGGAAAAGGAAATATCTTCACATAAAAAGTAGACAGAAGCACTCTCAGAAACTTCTTTGTGATGTGTGCATTCAACTCACAGAGTTGAACCTTCCTTTTGATAGAGCAGTTTTGAAAAACTCTTTTTGTAGAATCTGCAAGTGGATATTTGGAGCGTTTTGAAGCCTATGGTAGAAAAGGATATATCTTCACATAAAAACTAGACAAAACATTCTCAGAAACTTCTTTGTGATGTGTGCATTCACCTGACAGAGTTGAACCTTCCTTTTGATAGAGCAGTTTTGAAACACTCCTTTTGTAGAATCTGCAAGTGTATATTTGGAGTGCTTTGAAGCATTCGTTGGAAACGGGAATATTTTCAAATAAAATCTAGACAGAAGCATTCTTAGTATCAACTTTGTGATGTGTGCATTCAACTATCAGAGCTGAAATTTTTTGTTGATAGAGCAGCTTTGAAACACTCTTTTTGTAGAATCCCAAAGAGGATATTTGTAGCACTTTGAGGCCTATAGTGGAAAAACGAATATATTAAAATTAAAACTAGACAGAAGCATTTTCAGAAGCTTCTTTTTGATGTTTGCATTCAACTCACCGTGTTGAACACACCTTTTCATAAAGCAGTTGTGAAACACTGTTTTTGAAGAAACTGCAAGTGGCTATTTGGACCGATTTGAGGCCTTCATTGGAAACGGGAATATCTTCACATAAAAACTAGACAGAAGCATTCTCAGAAACTTCTTTGTGATGTGTACATTCGACTAACAGAGTTGAACATAGCTTTTCATAGAGCAGTTTTGAGACACTCTTTTTGTAGAATCTGTAAGTGGATATTGGGACCACTTAGAGGCCTGTTTTGGAAACGGGAATATCTTCACATAAAAATTAGACAGAAGCATTCTCAGAAACGTCTTTTTGATATGTGCATTCAACTCACAGGTTTGAACAAAACTTTTCATAGAGCAGTTTTGAATCAATATTTTTGTAAAATCTGCAAGGTGATATTTGTACCATTTTGAGGCCTTTGTTGGAAACGGGAATATCTTCAAATAAAAACTAGACAGAAGCATTCTCAGAAACGTCTTTGTGATGTGTGCATTCAACTCACAGAGTTGAACCTTCCTTTTGATAGAGCAGTTTTGAAACACTCTTTTTGTAGAATCTGCAACTGGATATTTTGAGTGCTTTAAGGCCTTTGATAGAATAGGATATATCTTCACATAAAAACCAGACAGAAGCATTATCAGAAACTTCTTCGTGATGTGTGCTTTGAAATCACAGATTTGAAACTTCTTTTGATAGAGCAGTTTTGAAATACTCTTTTTGCAGAATCTGCAAGTGGACATTTGTAGTGATTTGAGGGCTGTGGTGGAAAGGGAAATATCTACAAATATAAACTAGACAGAAGCATTCTCAGAAACTTCTTTGTGATGTTTGTGTTCAACTCACAGAGTTGAAGATACCTTTTCATAGAACAGTTGTGAAACACTCTTTTTGAAGAACCTGCAAGTGGATATTTGTACTCATTTGAGGTCTAGGTTGGAAACGAGAATATCTTCACATAAAAATAGACAGAAACATTCTCAGAAAATTCTTTGTGATGTGTGCATTCAACTCACTGAGTTGAACACAATTTTTCCTAGAGCAGTTTTGAAACACTCTTTTTGTAGGATCTGCAAGTGGATATTTGGATCGCTTTGAGGCCTTCGTTGGAAACGGGAGTTTCTTCAGATAAAAACTAGACAGATGCATTCTCAGAAACATCTTTGTGATGTGTGCATTCAACTGACAGTGTTGAACCTTCCTTTTGATAGAGCAGTTTTGAAAACCCCATTTGTAGAATGTGCAAGTGAGTATTTAGAGTGCTTTGAAGACTTCGTTGGGAACCAGAATATCTTCAAATAAAAACTAGACATAAGCAGTCTCAGAAACTACTTTGTGATGTATGCATTCAACTCACAGAGTTGAAACTTTCTTTTGATAGAGCAGTTTTGAAATACTATTTTGTTAAAATCTGCAAGTGGATATTTGGAGTGCATTAAAGCCTTCGTTGGAAATGGGAATATCTCCAAATAAAACTAGTCAGAAGCCTTCTCAGAATCTGCTTTGTGATGTATCCATTCAACTCACACAGTTGAAACTTTCTTTTGAGAGAGCAGTTTTGGAACACTCCTTTTGTAGAATCTGCAAGTGGACCTTTGTAGCGCTTTGAGGTTTATGGCGGAAAAGGAAATATCTTCAAATAAAAACTAGACAGAAGAATTCTCAGAAACTACTTGGTGATGTTTGCATTCAACACACAGAGTTGAACATACCTTTTCTTAGAGCAGTTGTGAAACACTCTTTTTGAAGAATCTGCAAGTGGATATTTGGACTGATTTGTGGCCTTCATTGGAAAGAGGAATATCTTCACATAAAAACCAGACAGAAGCATTCTCGGAAACTTCTTTGTGATGTGTGCATTCAACTCGCAGAGTTGAACATTCTTTTTGATACAGCAGTTTTGAAACACTCTTTGTAGAACCTGCAGGTGGATATTTGCACCGTTTTGAGGCCTTAATTAGAAACGGCAAAATCTTCAGTTAAAAATTAGACAGAATGATTCTGAGAAACTTCCCTGTTGTGTGTTCATTCTACTCACAGAGTTGAACTTTTCTTTTGATATGGCAGTTTTGAAACCCTTTTTTTGTAGAATCTGCAAGTAGACATTTGGAGTGCTTTGAGGATTTCTGTGGAAAATAAGATATCTTCATATAAAAACTGGACAGAAGCATTCTCAGAAACTTCTTTGTGATGTGTGCATTCAGCTCACAGAGCTGAACCTTCATTTTGATAGAGCAGTTTTTAAACACTCTTTTTGTGGAATCTCAAAGTGGATATTTGTAGCACTTTGAAGACTTCATTGGAAACGGGAATATCTTCAAATAAAAACTAGACAGAAATATTCTCAGAAACTACTTTGTGATGTGTGCATTCAACTGACAGCGTTGAACATTTCTTTTGATAGAACAGTTTTAAAACACTCTTATTTTAGAATCTGAAAGGGACATTTGAAGTGCTTTGTGGACTATGATGGAAAAGGAAATAACTTCAAATAAAAACTAGAGAGAAGCATTCTCAGAAATTTCTTTGTGATGTGTGCATTCAAATCATGAAGTTGAGCATATCTTTTCCGAGAGCAGTTTTGAAACACTCTTTTTGGAGAATCTGCAAGTGGATATTTGGACCGCTTTGAGGTCTTCATGGAAAAGGGACTATCTTCATATAGAAACTGGACAGAAGCATTCTCAGAAACTTCTTTGTGATGTGTGTATTCAACTCACAGAATTGAACCTTCCTTTTCAGAGAGCTGTTTTGAATCACTCTTTTTGAAGAATCTGCAAGGTGACCGATTTGAGGCCTCTGAATAAAAACTATGAGGCCTTTGTTAGAAACGGGAATATCTTCACATGAAAACTAGACAGAAGCATTTTCAGAAACTTCTTTGGGATGTGTTCATTCAACGCACGGAGTTGAACCTTCCTTTAGATAGAGCAGTTTTGAAACACTCTTTTTGGAGAATCTCCCAGGTGATATTTGGAACTTTTTAAGGCATTCGTTAGAAACGGGAATATCTTCCCATAAAAACTAGGCAGAAGCAGACTCAAAAACTTCTTTGTGATGGCCGAATTCAACTCACAGAGTTGAACCTTCCGTTTCATAGAGCAGTTTTGAAACACAGTTTTTGTAGAATCTGAAAGTGGACATTTGAAGCACTTTGAAGATTTGGTTGGAAACAGGACTGTCTTCAAATAAAAACTAGATAGAAGAAGTCTCAGAAAACTCTATGCTATGTGTGCATTCAAATCACAGAGTTCAACCTTTCTTTTGATAGAGTAGTTTTGAAACACTCTTTTTGTGGATTCTGTAAGTGGACATTTGTGGCGCTATGAGGGCTACGGTGGAAAAGGGTATAACTTCAAAAAAAAAAAAACTAGACAAAAGCCTTCTCAGAAACTACTTTGCAATGCGTGCATTGCACTCACAGAGTTGAATATAATTTTTCGTAGAGCAGTTGTGAAACACTCTTTTTGTAGAATCTGCAGGTGGAAATTTGGACTGCTTTGAGGCCTTCTTTGGAAACGGAAATATCTTCACATGAAAACTAGACAGAAGCATTCTCAGAAACTTCTTTCTGATGTATGCATTCAACTCACAGAGTTCAACTTTTCCATTTGATAGACTAGTTTTGAAACACTCTTTTTGTAGAATATGCAGGTGGATATTTGGAGTGCTTTGAGGACTATGGTAGGAAAGGAAATATCTTAACAAAAAAACTAGACAGAAGCATTCTCAGAAACATCTTTGTGATGTGGGCATTCAACTCACTGGGTTGAATCTTCCTTTTGATAGAGCAGTTTTGAAACACTCTTTTTGTAGAATCTGCAAGTGGATATTTGGAGCGCTTTGAAGCCTTCATTGGAAAAGGGAATATCTTCAAATAAGAACTAGACAGAAGCGTTCTCAAAAAGTACTTTGTGATGTGTGCATTCAACTCACAGAACTGAGCCTCCTTTTGATAGAGCAGTTTTGAAAAACTCTTTTTGTGGAATCTGAAAGTGGATATGTGGATCGCTTTGAGACCTATGGTAGAAAAGGAAATACCTTCACATAAAACCTAGACAGAAGCATTCTCAGAAACTTCTTTGTGATGTTTGCATTCAACTCACACAATTGAGCATACCTTTTCTTAGAGCAGTTGTGAAACACTCTTTTTGAAGAACGTGGAAGTAGAAATTTGGACCAATTTGGGGCCTAGGTTGGAAATAGAAATATCTTCACATAAAACTAGACAGAAACATTCTCCGAAAAATGTCTGTGATGTGTACATTCAACTCACGGAGTTGAGCACAACTTTTCCTAGAGTTGTTTTCAAGCACTCTTTTTGTTGAATCTGCAAGTGCATATTTGAACCGCTTTGAGGCCTTTGTTTGAAGCGGGAGTTTCCTCTCATAAAAAATAGACAGAAGCATTGTTAGAAACTTCTTTATGTTGTGTGCATTCAACTCACAGAGTTCAACCTTCCTTTTGATAGAGTAGTTTTGAAAACCCCATTTGTACAATGTGGAAGTGGATATTTGGAGTGCTTTGAAGACTTTGTTGGAAACGGGAATATCGTCACATAAAAACTTCACAGAAGCATTCTCAGAAACAACATTGTGATGTGTGTGTTCATCTCACAGAGTTGAAACTTCCTTTTGATAGAGCAGTTATGAAACACTCTTTTTGTAGAATCTTCAAAGTGATGTTTGCACCATTTTTAGGCCTTCGTTGGAAATGAGTATATCTTCACATAAAAACTAGACAGAAGCATTCTCAGAAACTTCTCTGTGATGTGTGCATTCTACTCACAGAGTGGAACATAACCTTTCAGAGGGCAGTTTTGAAACACTATTTTTGTAGAATCTGCAAGTGGATATTTGGACCGCTTTGAGGCCTTTGTTGAAAATGGGAATATCTTCACATAAAAACTAGACAGAAGCATTCTCAGAATCGACTTTTTGATGTGTGCATTCAACTTACAGAGTTGAACCTTCCTTTTGAAAGGGCAGTTTTGAAACATTCTTTTTGTAGAATCTTCATGGGGATATGTGGACTGATTTGAGACCTTCATTGGCAACGGGAATATCTTCACATAAAAACTAGACAGAAGCATTCTCAGAAACTACTTTGCAATGTGTGCATTCTACTCACAGAGTTGAACTTTCATTTTGATAGAGAAGTTTTGAAACACTTTTATTGCAGAATCTGCAAGTGGACATTTGGAGTGCTTTGAAGCCTTCAGTGGAAAAGGAAATATCTTCACGTAATAACTAGACAGAAAGATTCACAGAAACTTCTTCATGATGTGTGCATTCAACTCACAGAGTTGAACATAACTTTTCATAGAGCAGTTTTGAAATTCTGTTTTTGTAGAATCTGCAGGTGGAAATTTGAAGCCCTTTGAAGCCCTCATTGGAAACGGAAATATCTTGGAATAAAAACTAGACTGAAGCATTGTTAGAAACTACTTTGTGATGTGTGCATTCAACTCAGTGAGTTGAACATTTCTTTTGATAGAGAACTTTTTAAACACTCTTTTTGTAGAATCTGCAAATGTACATTTTAGTGCTTTGAGGGCTATGGTGGAAAAGGTAATATCTTCTTATAAAAACTAGACAGAAGCATTCTCAGAAACTTATTTGTTATGTTTGCATTCAACTCACAAAGTTGAACATACCTGTTCATAGAGAAGTTGTGAAACACTCTTTTTGTAGAATCTGCAAGTGGATATTTGGACCGCTTTGAGGCCTTCATTGGTTATGGGATTATCTTCACATAAAACTAAACAGAAGCATTCTCAGAAAATTCTTTGGGATGTGTGCTTTCAACTCACAGAGTTGAACATAACTTCATTGACCAGTTTTGAAACACTCCTTTTGTAGAATATGCAAGTGGACTTTTGAAGCGCTTTGAAGCCTTCAGTGGAAAGGGAATTATCTTCACATAAAATCTGGTCAGAATAATTCTCAGAAACTGCTTTTTGATGTGCGCATTCAACTCACAGTGTTGTAACTTTCTTTTAATGGAGCAGTTTTGAAACACTCTTTTTGTAGAAACTGCAAGTGGTTATTTGGTGCTCTTTGACCTCTATGATGGAAAAAGAAATATCTTCACATAAAAACAACACAGAAGCATTCTGAGAAACTTCTTTGGGATGTGTGTATTCAACTCAAATAATTGAGCCTATCTTTTTATTGAGCAGTTTTGAATCTCCCTTTTTGCAAAATCTGCAAATGGGTGTTTGGGAAGCTCTGAATATTACTGTGGAAAAGGAAATATCTTCACATAAATACTACACAGAAGCATCCTGTAAACTTCTTTGTGAGCTGTGTGTTCAACTCATAGAGTTGAACTTATCTTCTCATTGAGAAGTTTTGAATCTCTCATTTTGTAGAATCTGCAAGCGGATATTTGGAGCCCTTTGCGTAATATGGTGGAAAAGGAAATATCTTCAAATAAAAACTACATAGAAACAATCAGAGAAACTACTTTGTGATGTGTGCATTCAGCTCACAGTGTTGAACCTGTCTTTTGATTGAGTAGTTTTGAATCTCTCTTTTTGCAGAATCTGCAGGTGGATATTTGGAGCCCTTTGAGGCTTATAGTGGAAAAGCAAATATCTTCACATAAAAACTACACAGAATGATTCTGAGAAACTTCCTTGTGATGCATGCATTCAACTCCCAGAGTTGAACCCATCTTTAGATTGAGCAGTTTTTAATCTGTCTCTTCCAGAATCTGCAAGTGGATAATTTTAGCCCTTTGTGGCCTATGGTGGAAAAGTAAATATCTTCAAATAAAAACTACACAGAAACTTTCGGAGAAACTTCATTTTGATATGTGCATTCATCTCACAGGGTTGAAGCTAACTTATGCTTCAGCAGTTTTGAAACAGTCTTTTTGTACAGTCTGCTAGTGGATATTTAGAGCGCTATGAGGTCCACCGTGGAAAAATAAATATCTTCAGACCAAAACTACACAGAAGAATTCTGAGAAACTTCTTGGGATGCGTGCATTCATCTCACAGAGTTGAAACATTCTTTTGATTGAGCAGTTTTGGAACACTCTTTTTGTAGAAGCTGCAAGTGAATATTTGCAGTCCTTTGTTTCCTATGGTGGAAAAGGAAATCTCTTCACATGAAAACTGCACAGAAGCATTCTGAGAAACTTCTTTGGATGTGTGCATTCATCTCATAGAATTGAAACTTTCTTTTGATTGAGCAGTTTTGACACACTCTTTTCGTAGAATCTGCAAGTGGATAATTGAAGCCCTTTGAGGCCTGCTGTGGAATAGGAAATATCTTCACATAAAAACTACTCAGAAACATTTTGAGAAACTTCTTTGTGATGTTTGCATTCAACTCACAGAGTTGAATCTATCTTTTGATGGAGCAGTTTAGAATCTCTCTTTTTGTAGAATCTGCAAGTGGATATTTAGAGCACTTTGTGCCCTGTGATGGAAAAGGAAATAACTTCAAATAAAAACTACACAGAAGCATTCTCAGAAACTTCTTTGAAATGTGTGCATTCAATTCACATAGTTGAACTTATCTTCTCGTTGAGCAGTTTTGAATCTCTCTTTTTGAAGGATCTACAAGTGGATATTTGGAGACCTTTGTGACCTATTGTGGAAAAGGAAATATCTTCAAATGAAAACTACTCAGAAGCATTCTAAGAAACTTTTCATGATGTGTGCATTCAACTCGATGAGTTGTTCCTACCTTTCTATTGAGCCGTTTGGATTTCTCTGTTCATAGAATCTGCAAGTGGATATCTGGAATGCTGTGACGCCTACTGTGGAAAATAAAATACTTTCCAATAAAACCACACAGAAGCATTCTGGAAACTTCTTTATGATGTGTGCATTCAACTCACAGAGTTGAACCAATCTTTTGATTGAGAAGTATTGAATCTCTCTTTTTGGAGAATCTGCAAGTGGATGTTTGGAGAGCTTTGAGGCTTTGTGTAAAAGGAAATATATTCACATAAAAACTACACAGAAACATTCTGAGAAACTTCTTTGCAAGGTGTACATTCAAATCACACAGTTGGTCTTATCTTCCCATTGAGCAGTTTTGAATCTCTCTTTTTGGAGAATCTGCAAGTGGATATTTGGAGCCCTTTGTGCCGTATGGTGGGAAAGGATATATCTTCAAATAAAAAGTACAGAAAATCATTCATAGAAACTTCCTTGTGATGTATGCATTGAACTCATAGAGCTGAACCTGTCTTTTGATTTAGCCATTTTGAGTCACTCATTTTACAGAATCTGCTGGTGGATATTTGGAGACATTTGAGGCCTAATGTGGAAAAGCAAATATCTTCTCATAAAAACGACACAGAAGCATTCAGAAAAACTTCTTTGGGATGTGTGCAATCAACTCACAGAGTTGAACCTTCTTTTGATTGAGCAGTTTTGAATCTCTCTTTTGCAGAATCTGCAAGAGGATATTTGTGGCCCTTTGTGGCCTATGGTGGAAATGGATATATCTTCAAATAAAAACTGCACAGAAACATTCTGGGAATCTTTTTGAGTAGTGCACTCATCTCACAGCGTTGAACTGATCTTATCATTGAGAAGTTTTGAAACACTCTTTTTGTAGAATCTACAAGTGAATATTTGGAGCCCTTTGAGGCCTACCATGGAAAACCAAATATCTTCAGATAAAAACTACACAGAAGCATTCTGAAAAACCTCTTTGTGATGTGTGCATTCAGCTCACTGAGTTGAAACTTTGTTTTGATTGAGCAGTTTTGAAACAATCTTTTTCTAGAATCTGCAAGTGGATAACTTGAGCCCTATGAGGCCTATTGTGGAAAAGGAAATATCTTCAGATAAAAACTACTCAGAAGCATTCTAAGAAACTTCTTTGTGATGTGTGCATTTAACTCACAGAGTTGAATCTATCTTTTGATTGAGCATTTTAGAATCTCTCTTTTTGTAGAATCTGCACGTGGATATTTGGAGCCCTTTGGACCCTATGGTGGAAAAGGAAATATCTTCAAATAAACGTTACACAGAAGCATGCAGAGAAACTTCTTTGTGATGTATGCATTCAACTCACAGACTTGAACCTATCTTTTGATTGAGCAGTTTTGAAACTCTCTTTTTGCACAATCTGCAGGTGGATGTTTGGAGGGCTTTGAGGACTATTGTGGAAAAGGAAATATCTTCACATAAAAACTACACAGAAGCATTCTGAGAAACTTCTTTGTGAGGTGTGCATTCAACTCACACTGTTGAACTTATCTTCTCATTGAGCAGTTTTGAATCTCTCTTTTTGAAGAATCTGCAGGTGGCTATTTGGAGCCCTTTGAGGCCTACCGTGGAAAAGCAAATATCTTCACATAAGAACTACACAGAAACATTTTGAGAAATTCTTTGGGATGTGTGCATTCAACTTGCAGAGTTGAAACTATCCTTTGATAGAGTAGTTTTGAATCTCTCTTTTTGCAGAATCTGCAAGTGGATATTTTGTGCCCTTTGAGGCCTATTGTGGAAAAGTAAATATATTCACATAAAAACTACACAGAAACATTCTGAGAAACTTCTTTGTGATGTGTGCAGTCATCTCAGATAGTTGAACCTTTCTTTTGTTAGAGCAGTTTTGATTCACTCTTTTTGTAGAATCTGCAAATGGATAATTGGGGTCCTTTGAGGTGTAATGTGGAAAAAAAATCTTCACAAAAAAACCACACAGAAGGATTCTGGGAAACTTCTGTGGGATGGGTGCATTCAACACGCATAGTTGAACATATCTTTTGATTGAGCAGTTTTGAATCTCTCTTTTTGTAGAATCTGCAAGTGGATATTTGGAGTGCTGTGAGGTCTACTTTGGAAAATCAAATATGCTCACATACAAACTACACACAAGCATTCTGGAAACTTCTTTGTGATGTGTGCATTCAACTCAAAGAGTTGAAACTAAGTTTTGATTGAGCAGCTTTGAATTTCTCTTTTTGCAGAATCTGCAAGTGGATGTTTGGAGAGCTCCGAGGCCTGTTGTGGAAAAGGAAATATCTTCACATGAAAACTACACAGAATAATTCTGAGAAACTTCTTTGTGAGGTGTGCATTAAACTCACAGAGTTGAACTTATCTTCTCATTGAGCAGTTTTGAATCTATCTTGTTGTAAAATCTGCAAGTGGATATATTGAGCCCTTTGAGCCTTATGCTGGAAAAGGAAATGTCTTCAAATAAAAACTACACAGAAACATTCAGAGAAACTTCTTTGTGAGGTATGCATTCAACTCACAGTGTTGAACCTATCTTTTGATTGAGCAGTTGTGAATCTCTCTATTTGCAGAATCGGCAGGTGGATGTTTGGCGCCCTTTGAGGTCTACTGTGGAAAAGAAAATATCTTCACATAAAAATTATACTGAAGCTTTCTGAGAAACTTCTTTGGGATGTATGCATTCAATTCACAGAGTTGAACCTTTCTTTTGATTGAGCAGTTTTGAATCTCCCTTTTTGCAGAATCTGCAAGTGGATATTTGGAGCCCTATGCGCCCTATAGTGGAAAAGGAAATATCTTCATGTAAAAACTACACAGAGACATTCTGAGAAAGTTCTTTGTGATGTGTGCATTCATCTCACAGGGTTGAACCTATCTGATGATTGAGCAGCTTTGAAACACTGTTTTTGTGGAATCTGCAAATGGATATTTGGAGGGCTTTGAGGCCAACCGTGGAAAAGCAAATATCGTCAGATAAAAATTACACAGAAGCACTCTGAGAAACTTCTCTGTCATGTGTGCATTCAACTCACAGAGTTGAACCTATCTTTTGATGGAGCAGTTTTGAATGTCTCTTTTTGCAGAATCTGCAAGTGGATGTTTCGAGAGCTTTGAGGATTGTGGTGGAAAAGGAAATATCTTCACATACAAACTACACAGAAGCATTCTGAGAAACTTCTTTGTGAGGTGTGCATTCAACTCACAGAGTTGAATTTATCTTCTAATTGAGCAGTTTTGCATCTCTCTTTTTGTAGAATCTGCATGTGGATATTTGAAGCCCATTGTGACCTATGGTGGAAAATGATATATGTTCAAATAAAAACTACACAGAAGAATTCAGAGAAACTTCTTTGTTATGTAGGCATTCAATTAACAGGGCTGAACACATCTTTTCATTGAGCAGTTTTGAATCTCTCTTTTTGTAGAATCAGCAAGTGGATTTTTGGAGACCTTGGCGCCCCATAGTGGAAAAGGAAATATCTTCAAATAAAAACTACACAGTACTATTTAGAGAAACTTCTTTGTGATGTATGCAATCAACTCTCAGAGTTGAACCTATCTTTTGATAGAGCAGTTTTGAATCTCTCCTTTTGCAGAATATGCAGGTGGATATTTGGAGCCTTTTGAGGCCTACAGTGGAAAAGCAAATCTCTTCACATAAAAAGTACACAGAAGCATTCTGAGAAACTACTTTGGGAAGTGTGCATTCAACTCACAGAGTTGAACCTATCTTTTGATTGAGCAGTTTTGAATCTCTCTATTTGCAGAATCTGGAAGAGGATATTTGGAGTCCATTGGGTCCCATGGTGGAAAAGAAAATATCTTCAATTAAAAACTACACAGAAACATTCAGAGAACCTTCTTTGTGATGTGTGCATTCATCTGATAGGGTTCAACCTATCTTATGATTGAGGAGTTTTGAAACACTCCTTTTACAGAATCTGCGAGTGGATATTTGGTGCGCTTTCAGGCCTACCTTGGAAAAGCAAAAATCTTCAGATAAAAACTACACAGAAGCCTTCTGAGAAACTTCCTTGTATTGTGTGCATTCATCTCACAAAGTTGAACTTTTCTTTTGATTGAGGAGTTTTGAAACACTATTTTTGTAGAATCTGCAAGGGGATATTTGGAGCCCTTTGAGGTCTATTGTGGAAAAGGAAATATCTTCACATAAAAACTACACAGAAGCAGTCAGAGAAACTTATTTGTGATGTGGGCATTCATCTCACAGCGTTGAACATTCCTTTTGATTCAGCTGTTTTGAAACACTCTTTTTGTAGAATCTACAAGTGGACAATTGGAGCCCTTTGTGCCCTATGGTGGAAAAGGAAATATCTTCAAATAAACCCAGAAACTTTTTCGTGATGTGTGCATTCAACTCACAGAGTTGAACCTATCTTTTGATTGAACAGTTTTGAATCTCACTTTTTGTAGAATCTGCGAGTGCGTATTTGTATTCCTTTGTGCCCTATGGTGGGAAAGGAAATATCTTCAAATAAAAAGTACACAGAAGCATTTTCAGAAACTTTTTCTTGATGTGTGAATTCAAATCACAGAGTTGAACCTATCTTTTGATTGACCAGTTTTGAATCTCTCTTATTGTAGAAACTGCAAGTGGATATTTGGACCTCTGTGAGGCTTACGGTGGAAAATCAAATATGTTCACATAGAAACTTCACAGAAGCATTCTGAGAAACTTCTTTGTGATGTCTGCATTCAACTCACAGGATTGAGCCATCTTTTGATTGAGCAGTTTTGAATCTCTCTTTTTGAAGAATCTGAAGAATCTGCAAGTGGATGTTTGCAGAGCTTTGAGGCCTATTATGGAAAAGGAAATATCTTCACATAAAAACTACACAGAAGCATTCTGAGAAACTTCTTTGTGATGTGTGCACTCTTCTCACAGAGTTGAGAATTTATTTTGATTGAGCAGTTTTGAAACACTCTTTTGCAGAATCTGCAAGTGGATAATTTGAGCCCTTTGAGCTTTACTGTGAAAAAGCAAATATTTTCAAATTAAAACTAACCAGAAGCATTCTGAGAATCTTCTTTAGGATGTCTGCATTCAAATCACAGAGTTGAATCTATGCTTTGATTAAGCAGTTTTTAATCTCTCTTTTTGCAGTATCTGTTAGTGGATTTGCCGCCTATGGTGGAAAAGGAAATATCTTCAAACAAAAACTACACAGAAATAGTCTCAGAAACTTCTTTGTGATGTGTGCATTCATCTCAAAGGGTTGAACCTATCTTACGATTAAGCAGTTTTGAAACACTCTTTTTGTAAAATCTGCAAGTTGATATTCGGAGTGCTTTGAGGCTTACCGTGGAAAAGCAAATATCTTCAGATAAAAACTACACGGAAGCATTCTGGAAAACTCTTTGTGATGCGTGCATTCATTTCACAGAATTGAAACTTTCTTTTCATTGAGCAGTTTTGAAACACTGTTTTAGTAAAATCTGCAAGTGAATATTTGGAGCCTATTGAGGACTATTGTGGAAAAGGAAATATTCTCACATAGAAACTACACAGAAGCATTCTGATAAACTTCTCATTGATGTGTGCATTCATCTCAGAGTGTTGAAACTTTCTTTTTATTGAGCCGTTTTTAAACACTCTTTTTATAGTATTTGCAAGTGGATAATTGGAGCCCTTTGAGTCCTATTGTGGAAAAGGAAATATCTTACCATAAAAACTACTCAGAAGCGTTCTGAGAAACTTATTTGTGATGTATGCATTCAATTGACAGAATTCAACATATCTTTTGATTGATTGAGCAGTTTTGAATCACTCTTTTTTTAGAATCTGCAAGTGGATATTTGGAGCCCTTTGGGACCTATTGTGGAAAAGGAAATATCTTCACATAAAAACTACACAGAAGCAGTCAGAGAAACTTATTTGTGATGTGTGCATTCATCTCACAAGGTTGAACCTATTTCATGATTGAGCAGTTTTGAAACACTCTTTTTGTGGAATCTGCAAATGGATATTTGGATCCCTTCAGGCCTACCATGGAAAGGCAAATATCTTCAACTAAAAACTACACAGAAGCATTCTGAGGAACTTCTCTGTGATGTGTGCATTCAATTCACATATTTGAACCTCACTTTTGAATGAGCTTTTTGAATCTCTCTTTTTGCAAAATCTACAAGTGGATGTTTGGAGAGCTTTGAGGCCTATTGTGGAAATCGATATATCTTCACATAAAAACTACACAGAAGCATTCTGAGAAACTTCTTTGGGATGTGAGCACTCAACTCACAGACTTGAACTTATCTTTTGATTGAGCAGTTTTGAATCTCTCTTTTTGCAGGATCTGCATGTGGATATTTGGAGCCCTTTGCGGCCTATGGTGGAAAAGGAAATTTCTTCAAATAAAAACTACTCAGAAGCATTCTGAGAAACTTCTTTGTGATGTGTATTCATCTCACAAGGTTGAACCTATCTTATGATTGAGCAGTTTTGAAACATTCTTTTTGTGGAGTCTGCAAGTGGATATTTGGAGTGCTGTGAGGGCTTCTAGGGAAAATCAAATATGTTCACATAAAAATTACACAGAAGCATTCTGAGAAACTTCTTTGTGATGTGTGCATTCAACTCACAGAGTCGAACCTATCTTTTGATTGAGCAGTTTTGAATCTCTCTTTTTGCAGAATCTGCAAGTGGATGTATGGAGAGCTTTGAGGCCAATTGTTGAAAAGGAAATATCTTCACATACAAACTAAAAAGAAGCATTCTAAGAAACTTCTTTGTGAGTGTGCATTCAACTCACTGAGTTGAACTTATCTTCACATTGAGCAGTTTCAAATCGCTCTATTTGTAGAATCTGCAAGTGGATATTTGGAGCGTTGTGAGGCCTGCTTTGGAAAATCAAACATGTTCACAGAAAAACTACACAGAAGCATTCTGAGAAACTTTTTCTGATGTGTTCATTCATCTCAAAGTGTTGAACCTATCATTTGATTGAGCAGTTTTGAATCTCTCCTTTTGCAGAATCTGCAAGTGGATGTTTGGGGATCTTTGAGGCCTATTGTGTAAAAGGAAATATCTTCACAAAAAAACTACATGGAAGCATTCTGAGAAACTCCTTTGTGAGGTGCCCATTCAACTCACAGAGTTAAACTTATCTTCTCATTGAGCAGTTTTGAGTCTCTCTTTTTGTGGAATATGCAAGTGGATATTTTGAGCCCTTTGCGCCCTATGGTGGAAAAGGAAATATCTTCAAATAAAAGCTACATAGAAGCATACAGAGAAACTTTCTTGTGATGTGTGCTTTCGTTTCACAGAGTTGAACCTTTCTTTTGATTTAGCAGTTTTGAAACACTCTTTTTGTAGAATCTGCAAGTGGATAATTGGAGACCTTTGAAGCCTATTGCAGAAAAGGAAATATCTTCATATAAAAACTACTCAGAAGCATTCTGAGAAACTTCTTTGGGATGTGTAGATTCAACTCACAGAGTTGAACCTATGTTTTGATTGAGCAGTTTTGAATCTCTCTTTTTGTAGAATCTGCAAGTGGATATTTGGAGCGTTGTGAGGCCTACCGTAGAAAATCAAATATGCTCACACAAAAACTACACAGAAGCATTCTGAGAGACCTGTTTGTGATGTGTGCATTCAACTCACAGAGTTGAAACTTTCTTTTGATTGAGCAGTTTTGAATCTCTCTTTTAGCAGAATCTCCAAGTGGATGTTTGGAGAGCTATGAGGCCTATTGTGGAAAAAGTTATATCTTCACATAAAAACCATACAGAAGCATTCTGAGAAAGCTCTTTGTGATGTGTGCATTCAGCTTACAGAGTTGAACTTATTTTCTCATTGAGCAGTTTCGAATCTCACTTTTTGTAGAATCTACAAGTGGATATTTGGAGCCCTTTGCGCCCTATGGTGGAAAAGGTAATATCTTCAAATAAAATCGACACAGAAGTATTCAGAGAAACTTCTTTGTGATGTATGCATTCATCTCATAGAAGTGAACTTATGTGTTGATTGATGAGTTTTGAATCTCTCTTTTTGCAGAATTTGCAGTTGGATATTTGGAGCACTTTGAGGCCAATGGTGGAAAAGCAAACATCTTCACATGAATGCTACACAGAAGCATTCTGAGAAACTATTTTGGGATGTGTGCATTCAACTCCCAGATTTGAAACTTTCTTTCATGGAGCAGTTTTGAATCTCTCTTTTTGCAGAATCTGCCAGTGGATATTTGGAGCCCTTTGCAGCCAATGTTGGAAAAGGAAATATCCTCAAATAAAAACTACACAGAAACATTCTGAGAAACTACTTCCTGATATGTGCATTCATCTCACAGGGTTGAACATATCTTATGATTGATCAGTTTTCAAACACTCTTTTTGTAGTATCTGCAAGGGGATATTTGGAGCGCTTTGAGGCCTACCATGGAAAAGCCAGTATCTTCAGATAAAAACTACACAGAAGCATTCTGAGAAACTCCTTTGTGATGTGTGCATTCATCTCAGAGTTGAACTTTTCTTTTGATTGAGCAGTTTTGATAAACTCTTTTTGTAGAATCTGCAAGTGGATAATTTGAGCCCTTTTTGACCTATTGTGGAAAAGGAAATATCTTCACATAAAAAGTAGACAGAAACATTATGAGAAACTTCTTTCTGATGTGTGCATTCAACTCACAGAGTTGAACCTTTCTTTTGATTGAGCAGTTTAGAAACTCTTTTTGCAGAATCTGCAGGTGGATATTTGGAGCCCTTTGAGGCCTACTGTGGAAAACCAAATATCTTCACATAAAAACTACACAGAAGAATTCTGAGAAATTTCTTTGGCATGTGTGCATTCACCTCATAGGGTTCAACTTATCTTTTGATTGAGCAGTTTTGAATCTCTCTTTTTGCAGAATCTGCAAGTGGATATTTGGAGCCCATTGCAGCCTGTGGTTGAAAAGGAAATATCTTCAAATAAAAACTACACAGAAACATTCTGAGAAACTTCTTTGGGATGTGTGCCATTATCTCACAGGGTTGAACCTATCTTCTGATTGAGCAGTTTTGAAACAGTCTTTTTGTATAATCTGCTAGTGGATATTTGGAGCACTTTGAGGCCTACTGTGGAGAAGCAAATATCTTCAGATAAAAACTACACAGAAACATTCTGAGAAACTTCTTTGTGATGTGTGCATTCATCTCAGAGCTGAACTTTTCTTTTGATTGAGTAGTTTTGAAACTCTCTTTTTGTAGAAGCTGCAAGTGGATGTTTGCAGCTTTTTGAGGCCTGTTGTGGAAAAGGAAACATCTTCCCATAAAAACCAGATAGAAGCATTCTGAGAAACTACTTTGTGATGTATACATTCATCTCACAGAGTTGAAAGTTTCTTTTGATTGAGCAGTATTGAAACATCCTTTTTAAAGGATCTGCAAGTAGATAATTGCAGCCCTTTGAGGCCTATTGTGGAAAAGGCAATATCTTCACATAAAAACTACTTAGAAGCCTTCTGAGAAACTTTTTGTGATGTGTGCATTCAACTCACAAATGAAAATATCATTTGATTGAGCAGTTTAGAATCTCTCTTTTTGTAGAATCTGCAAGTGGATATTTGGAGCCCTTTGCACTCTATGGTGGAAAAGGAAATATCTTTAAATAAAACCTACACAGAAGCATTCTCAGAAACTTCTTCCTGATGTGTGCGTTCAACTCACAGAGTTGAACCTAATTTTTGATTAAGTTGTTTTGAATCTCTCTTTTTGTAGAATCTACAAGTGGATATTTGGAGTGCTGTGAGGCCTTCTGAGGAAAATCAAATATGTTCACAGAAAAAGTACACAGAAGCATTCTGAAAAACTTCTTTGTGATGTTTGCATTAAACTCACTGAATTCAACCTACCATTTCATTAAACAGTTTTCAATCTCTTTTTGCAGAATCAGCAAGTGGATGTTTGGAGAGCTTCGAGGTCTATTGTGGAAAAGGAAATATCTTCACTTAAATACTAAACAGAAGTATTCTGAGAAACTTCTTTGTGAGGTGTGAATTCAAAACACAGTGTTGAACTTATCTTCTCATTGAGCTGATTTGAATCTCCCTTTTTGTAGAATCTACAAGTGGATAGAAAAAATATATCTTCCAATAAAAGCCACATAGAAGCATTCAGAGAAACTTCTTTGTGATGTATGCATTCAACTCAAAGGGTGGAACCTATCTTGTGATTGAGCAGTTTTGAATCTCCCTTTTTGCAGAATCTGCAGGTGGATATTTGGAGCCCTTTGAGGCCTACTGCGGAAAACCAAATACCTTCGCATAAAAATTACACAGAAGAATTCTGAGAAACTTCTTTGGGATGTGTGAATTCAACTCACAGTGTTGAACCTATCTTTTGATTGAGCAGTTTTGAGTCTCATTTTTGCGGAATCTGCAAGTGGATATTTGGAGCCCTTTGTGGCCTACGGTGGAAAAGGAAATATCTTCAAAAAAAAAAAAAAAAACTACACAGAAACATTGTGAGAAACTTCTTTGTGTTGTGTGCATTCATCTCACAAGTTTGAAGCTATCTTATGATTCAGCAGTTCACACTTTTTTTAATTAATTTATTTATTATTATTATACTTTAGGTTTTAGTGTACATGTGCACAATGTGCAGGTTAGTTAAATATGTATACATGTGCCATGCTGGTGCGCTGTACCCACTAACTCCTCACCTAGCATTAGGTATATCTCCCAATGCTGTCCCTCTCCCCTCCCCACACCCCACAACAGTCCCCAGAGTGTGATGATCCCCTTCCTGTATCCATGTGTTCTCACTGTTCAATTCCCACCTATGAATGAGAATATGCAGTGTTTGGTTTTTGGTTCTTGCAATAGTTTACTGAGAATGATGATTTCCAAATTCATCCATGTTCCTAAAAAGGACATGAACTCATCATTTTATACGGCTGTATAGTATTCCATGGTGCATATGTGCCACATTTTCTTAATCCAGTCTATCATTGTTGGACATTTGGGTTGCTTACGTGTGCATGTGTCTTTATAGCAGCATGATATATAGTCCTTTGTGTATATACCCAGTAATGGGATGGCTGGGTCGAATGGAATTTCTAGTTCTAGATCCCTGAGGAATCGCCACACTGACTTCCACAATGGTTGAACTAGTTTAGAGTCCTACCAACTGTGTAAAAGTGTTCCTAATTCTCCACATCCTCTCCAGCACCTGTTGTTTCCTGACTTTTTAATGATTGCCATTCTAACAGGTGTGAGATGGTATCTCATTGTGGTTTTGATTTGCGTTTCTCTGATGGCCAGTGATGGTGAGCATTTTTTCATGTGTTTTTTGGCTGCATAAATGTCTTCTTTTGAGAAGTGTCCGTTCATGTCCTTCGCCCAATTTTGATGGGGTTGTTTGTTTTTTTCTTGTAAATTTGTTTGATTTCATTGTAGATTCTGGATATTAGCCCTTTGTCAGAGGAGTAAGTTGTGAAAATTTTCTTCCATTTTGTAGGTTGCCTGTTCACTCTGATGGTAGTTTCTTTTGCTGTGCAGAAGCTCTTTAGTTTAATTAGATCCAATTTGTCAGTTTTGTCTTTTGTTGCCATTGCTTTTGGTGTTTTAGATATGAAGCCCTTGCCCATGCCTATGTCCTGATTGGTAATGCCTAGGTTTTCTTCTAGGGTTTTTATGGTTTTAGGTCTAATGTTTATGTCTTTAATCCATCTTGAATTGATTTTTGTATAAAGTGTAAGGAAGGGATCCAGTTTCAGCTTTCTACATATGGCTAGCCAGTTTCCCAGCACCATTTATTAAATAGGGAATCCTTTCCCCATTGCTTGTTTTTCTCAGGTTTGTCAAAGATCAGGTAGTTGTAGATATGTGGCATTATTTCTGAGGGCTCTGTTCTGTTCCATTGATCTATATCTCTGTTTTCGTACCAGTACCATGCTCTTTTCGTAACTGTAGACTTGTAGTATAGTTTGAAGTCAGGTAGTGTGATGCCTCCAGCTTTGTTCTTTCAGCTTAGGATTGACTTGGCGATGTGGCTCTTTTTTGGTTCCATATGAACTTTGAAGTAGTTTTTTCCAATTCTGTGAAGAAAGTCTTTGGTAGTTTGATGGGGATGGCATTGAATCTGTAAATTGCCTTGGGCAGTATGGCCATTTTCACGATATTGATTCTTCCCGCCCATGAGCATGGAATGTTCTTCCATTTGTTTGTATCCTCTTTTATTTCCTTGAGTAGTGGTTTGTAGTTCTCCTTGAAGAGGTCCTTCACGTCCCTTGTAAGATGGATTCCTAGGTATTTTATTCCCTTTGAAGCAATTGTGAATGGGAGTTCACTCATGATTTGGCTCTCTGTCTGTTGTTGCTGTGTAAGAATGCTTGTGATTTTTGTACATTGATTTTGTATCCTGAGACTTTGCTGAAGTTGCTTATCAACTTAAGGAGATTTTGGGCTGAGACGATGGGGTTTTCTAGATATACAATCATGTCATCTGCAAACAGGGACAATTTGATTTCCTCTTTTCCTAATTGAATACCCTTTATTTCCTTCTCCTGCCTAATTGCCCTGGCCAGAACTTCCAACACTATGTTGTGTAGGAGTGGTGAGAGAGGGCATCCCTGTCTTGTGCCAGTTTTCAAAGAGAATGCTTCCAGTTTTTGTCCATTCAGTATGATATTGGCTGTGGGTTTGTCATACATAGCTCTTATTATTTTGAGATACACCCCAACAATACCTAATTTATTGAGAGTTTTTAGCATGAAGTGTTGTTGAATTTTGTCAAAGGCATTTTCTGCATCTATTGAGATAATCATGTGGTTTTTGTCTTAGGTTCTGTTTGTATTCTGGATTACATTTATTGATTTGTGTATATTGAACCAGCCCTGCATCCCAGGGATGAAGCCCACTTGATCATGGTGGATAAGCTTTTTGATGTGCTGCTGGATTTGGTTTGCCAGTATTTTACTGAGGATTTTTGCACCAATGTTCATCAAGGATATTGGTCTAAAATTCTATTTTTTGGTTCTGTCTCTGCCCGGCTTTGATATCCGGATGATGCTGGCCTCATACAATGAGTTAGGGAGGATTCCCTCTTTTACTATTGATTGGAATAGTTTCAGAAGGAATAGTACCAGCTCCTCCTTGTACCTCTGGTAGAAATCGGCTGTGAACCCATCTGGTCCTGGACTTTTTTTGGTTGGTAAGCTATTGATTATTGCTAGAATTTCAGCTCCTGTTATTGGTCTATTCAGAGATTCAACTTCTTCCTGGTTTGGTCTTGGGACAGTGTATGTGTCATGGAATTTATGCATTTCTTCTAGATTTTCTAGTTTATTTGCGTAGAGGTGTTTGTAGTATTCTCTGATGGTAGTTTGTATTTCTGTGGGATCGGTGGTGATATCACCTTTATCATTTTTTATTGCATCTATTTGATTCTTCTCTCTTTTTTTCTTTATTAATGTTGCTAGCAGTCTTTCAATTTTTTGATCCTTTCATAAAACCAGCTCCTGGATTCATTAACTTTTTGAAGGGTTTTTTGTGTCTCTATTACCTTCAGTTCTGCTCAGATTTTAGTTATTTCTTGCCTTCTGCTAGCTTTTGAATGTGTTTGCTCTTGCTTTTCTAGTTCTTTTAATTATGATGTTAGGGTGTCAATTTTGGATCTTCCCTGCATTCTGTTGTGGGCATTTAGTGCTATAAATTTCCCTCTGCACATTGCTTTGAATGCATCCCAGAGATTCTGGTATGTTGTATCTTGGTTCTCGTTGGTTTCAAAGAACATCTTTATTTCTGCCTTCCTTTTGTTATGTATCCAGTAGTCATTCAGGAGCAGGTTGTTCAGTTTCCATGTAGTTGAGCGGTTTTGAGCGAGATTCTTAATCCTGAGTTTTAGCATGATTGCACTGTGATCTGACAGATAGTTTGTTGTAATTTCTGTTCTTTTACATTTACTGAGGAGAGCTTTACTTCCAAGTATGTGGTCAATTTTGGAATAGGTGTGGTGTGGTGCTGAAAAAAAATGTATATTCTGTTGATTTGGGGTGGAGAGTTCTGTAGATGTCTATTAGGTCCACCTGGTGCAGAGCTGAGTTCAATTCCTGGGTGTCTTTGTTGACTTTCTGTCTCGTTGATCTGTCTAATGTTGAAAGTGGATTGTTAAAGTCTCCCTTTATTAATGTGTGGGAGTCTAAGTCTCTTTGTAGGTCACTCAGGACTTGCTTTATGATTGTTGGTGCTCCTGTATTGGGTGCTTATATATTTAGGATAGTTAGCTCTTCTTGTTGAATTGATCCCTTTACCATTATGTAATGGCCTTCTTTGTCTCTTTTGATCTTTGCTGGTTTAAAGTCTGTTTTACCAGAGACTAGGATTGCAACCCATGCCTTTTTTTGTTTTCCATTTGCTTGGTAGATCTTCCTCCATCCTTTTAATTTGAGGCTATGTTTGTCTCTGCACGTCAGATGGGTTTCCTGTATACAGCACACTGATGGTTTTTGACTCTTTATCCAATTTGCCAGTCGTTGTCTTTTAATTGAAGCATTTAGTCCATTTTCATTTAAAGTTAATATTGTTATGTGTGAATTTGATCCTGTCATTATGATGTTAGCTGGTTATTTTGCTCGTTAGTTGATGCAGTCTCTTCCTAGTCTCGATGGTCTTTACATTTTGGCATGATTTTGCAGTGGCTGGTACCAGTTGTGCCTTTCCATGTTTAGCGCTTCCTTCAAGAGCTCTTTTAGGACAGGCCTGGTGGTGACAAAATCTCTCTGCATTTGCTTGTCTGTAAAGTATTTTACTTCTCCTTCACTTATGAAGCTTAGTTTGGCTGGATATGACATTCTGGGTTGAAAATTCTTTTCTTTAAGAATGTTGAATATTGGCCCCCACTCTCTTCTGGCTTATAGAGTTTCTGCTGAGAGATCCACTGTTAGTCTGGTGGGCTTCCCTTTGTGCATAACCCGACCTTTCTCTCTGGCTGCCCTTAACATTTTTTCCTTCATTTCAACTTTGGTGAATCTGATAATTATATGTCTTGGAGTTGCTCTTCTCGAGGAGTATCTTTGTGGCATTCTCTGTATTTCCTGAATCTGAATGTTGACCTGCCTTGCTAGATTGGGGAAGTTCTCCTGGATAATATCCTGCAGAGTGTTTTCCAACTTGTTTCCATTCTCCCCGTCACTTTCAGGTACACCAATCAGACATAGATTTGGTCTTTTCACATAGTCCCATATTTCTTGGAGGCTTTGCTCATTTCTTTTTATTCTTTTTTCTCTAAACTTCCCTTCTCACTTCATTTCATTAATTTCATCTTCCATCACTGATATCCTTTCTTCCATTTGATCACATCGGCTCCTGGGGCTTCTGCATTCTTCACGTAGTTCTTGAGCCTTGGTTTTCAGCTCCATCAGCTCCTTTAAGCACTTCTCTGTATTGCTTATTCTAGTTACACATTCTTCTAAATTTTTTTCAAAGTTTTCAACTTCTTTGCATTTGGTTTGAATATCCTCCCATAGCTCAGAGTAATTTGATAGTCTGAAGCCTTCTTTTCTCAGCTAGTCAAGGTCATTCTCCATCCAGCTTTGATCCGTTGCTGGTGAGGAACTGCATTCCTTTGGAGGAGGAGGGGCGCTCTGCTTTTTAGAGTTTCCAGTTTTTCTGCTCTGCTTTTCCCCATCTTTGTGGTTTTATCTACTTTTGGTCTTTGATGATGGTGATGTACAGATGGGTTTTTGGTGTGGATGTCCTTTCAGTTTGTTAGTTTTCCTACTAACTGACAGGACCCTCAGCTGCAGGTCTGTTGGAGTACCCGGCCGGCCGTGTGAGGTGTCAGTCTGCCCCTACTGGGTGGTGCCTCCTACTTAGGCTGCTTGGGGTTCATGGGTCAGGGACCCACTTGAGGAGGCTGTCTTCCCATTCTCAGATCTCCAGCTGCGTGCTGGGAGAACCACTGCTCTCTTCAAAGCTCTCAGACAGGGACATTTAAATCTGCAGAGTTTACTGCTGTCTTTTGGTTTGTCTGTGCCCTGCCCCCAGAGGTGGAGCCTACAGAGGCAGGCAGGCCTCCTTGAGCTGTGGTGGGCTCCACCCAGTTCGAGCTTCTCAGCTGCTTTGTTTACCTAAGCAAGCCTGGGCAATGTCAGTCGCCCCTCCCCCAAACTCGCTGCCGCCTTGCAGTTTGATCTCAGACTGCTGTGCTAGCAATCAGTGAGACTCTGTTGGCGTAGGACCCTCTGAGCCAGGTGTGGGATACAATCTCCTGGTGCACCGTTTTTTAAGCCCTTCAGAAAAGCACAGTATTCGGGTAGGAGTGACCCGATTTTCCAGGTGCCGTCTGTCACCCCTTTCTTTGTGTAGGAAAGGGAACTCCCTGACCCCTTGTGCTTCCCGAGTGAGGCAATGTCTCACCCTTCTTCAGTTCACGCACGGTGCACGCATCCACTGACCTGTGCCCACTGTCTGGAACTCCCTAGTGAGATGAACCTGGTACCTCAGAAGGAAATGCAGAAATCACCTGTCTTTTGCATAGCTCATGTTGGGAGCTGTAGACTGGAGCTTTTCCTATTTGGCCATCTTCATTTCACACTTTTTATAGAACCTGCAAGTGGTATTTTGTGTGCTTTTTGCCCATGGTGGAAAAGGAAATATCTTCAAATAACAAAATTAACAGAAGCATTCTCAAAAACTTCTTCGTTATGTGTGCATTCAACTAAGAGTGTTGAATCTATCTTTTGATTGAGCAGTTTTGAGTCTCTCTTTTTGTAGAATCTGCAAGTGGATATTTGGAGCACTGTGAGGCTAACTGGAAAATCAAATATGTTCACATAAAAACTACACAGAAGCATTCTGACAAACTTCTTTGTGATGTGTGCATTGAACACACAGAGATGAACCAATCTTTTTATTGAGCAGTTTTGAATCTCTCTTTTTGTAGAAATTACAAGTGGATGTTCAGAGATCTCGGATTCCTATTGTGGAAAAGGGAATATCTTCAAATAAAAACTACACAGAAGCATTCTGAGAAACTTATTTGTGAGGTGTGCATTGAACTCACAGAGTTGAACCTATCTTTTGATTGAGCAATTTTGATTCTGTCTTTTTGCAGAATCTGCAAGTGGATATTTGGCACCCTTTGCAGCCTATGGTGGAAAAGGAAATATCTTCCAATTAAAACTACAGAAAAAATTCTGAGAAACTTCTTTGTGAGGTGTGCATTCATCTCACAGGTTTGAAACTTTCTTTTCATTGAGCAGCTTGGAAATACTCTTTTTGTAGAATCTGCAAGTGGATATTTGGAGCCCTTTGAGGCCTATTTTGGAAAGGGAAATATCTTCACCTAAAAATTAGACAGAATCATTCGTAGAAATTTCTTTCTGAAGTGTGAATTCAACTCACAGAGTTGAACTTATCTTCTCATTGAGCAGTTTTGAATATCTCTTTTGTAGAGTCTGCAAGTGGATATTTGGAGCACTTTGCACCCTATGGTGGAAAAAGGAAATGTCTTCAAATAAAAACTACACAGAAGCATTCTCAGAAACTTCTTTGTGATGTGTGCATTCAACTCACAGTGTTGAATCTGTCTTTTGATTGAGAAGTTTTGAATCTCACTTTTTGCAGAATCTGCAGGTGGTTATTTGGAGCCCTTTGTGGCCTACTGTGGAAAAGCAAATATCTTCACCTAAAAACTACACAGAATAAGTCTCAGAAACTTCTTTGTAATGTGTGCATTCATGTCACAGGGTTGAACTTATCCTTTGATTGGGTAGTTTTGAATCTCTCTTTTTGCAGAATCTGTAAGTGGATATTTGGAACACTTTGCGGCCTATGGTGAAAAAGGAAATATCTTCAAATAAAAACTACACAGAAACATTCTGAGAAACTTCTTTGTGATGTGTGTAGTCATCTCACAGGGTTGAACTTATCTTAAGATTGAGCAGTTTCGAAACACTCTTTTTAAAGAATTTACAACTGGATATTTTGAGTGCTGTGAGGCCTACCGTGGAAAAGCAAATATCTTCAGATAAAAACTACACAGAAGCATTCTCAGAAACTCCTTTAGAATGCATGCATTCATCTTACAGGGTTGAACCTATCTTATGATTGAGCAGTTTTGAAACGTTCTTTTCCTAGAATCTGCAAGTGGATATTTGGAGTGATTTTTGCCCTGTGGTGGAAAAGGAAATATCTTCAAATAAAAACTACACAGAACCTTTCTCAAAAACATCTCTTTGATGTGTGCATTCAACTCACAGAGTTGAATCCATCTTTTGATTGAGCAGTTTTGAATCTCTGTTTTGTAGAATCTGCAGGTGGAAATTGGGAGCGTTGTCAGGCCTAATGTGGAAAATCAAATATGTTCACATAAAAACTACACAGGAGAGTTCTGAGAAACTTCACTGTGATGTGTGCATTCAACTCAGAGCTGAATCTATCTTTTGATTGAGCAGTTTTGAATCTCTCTTTTTGCAGAATGTGCAAATGGATATTTGGAGCCCCTTTTGGCCTATGGTGGAAAAGGAAATATCTTCAAAGAAGAACTACACAGAAACATTTTGAGAAACTTCTTTGCAATGTGTGCATTCATCTTACAGAGTTGAACCTATCTTTTGATTGAGCTGTTTTGAATCTCTCTTTTTGCAGAATATACAGGTGGATATTTTGAGCCCTTTGAGGCCTACTGTGGAAAAGCAAATATCTTCACATAAAAATTACACAAAAGCATTCCAAGAAACTTCTTCATGATGTGTGTATTCAACTCATAGCGTTGAATCAATCTTTTGATTGTGCAGTTTTGAATCTCTCTTTTTGCAGGATCTGCATGTGGATATTTGGAGCCCTTTGCAGCCTATGGTGGAAAAGGAAATATCTTCAAATAAAAACAACCCAGAAGCATTCTGAGAACTTCTTTTTGATGTGTGGATTCATCTCACAGTGTTGAAACTTTCTTTTGATTGAGCAATTTTGAAAGTCTTTTGGTAGAATCTGCGTGTGCATATTTGGAGCTCTTTGTGGCCTATTGTTGAAAAGGAAATATCATCACATAAAAACTACGCAGAAGCATTCTGAGAAACTTATTTGTGATGTGTGCATTCATCTCACAAGTTTAAACTTATTTTATGATTGAGCAGTTTTGAAACACTCTTTTTGTAGAATCTGAGGGTGGATAATTGGAGCCCTTTGAGGCCTATTGTGGAAAAGGAGATATCTTCAAATAAAAACTACTCAGAAGCATTCTGAGAAACTTCTTTGTGATGTGCATTCATCTCACAGGGTTGAACCTATCTTATGATTGGGCAGTTTTGAATATCTCTTTTTGTAGAATCTGCAAGTAAATATTTGCAACACTTTGAGGACTACCGTGGAAGAGCAAATATCTTCAGATTAAAATTACACAGAAGCATTCTGAGAAACTTCTTTGTGATGTGTTCATTCATCTCACAGAGTTGAACGTTACTTTTGATGGAGCAGTTTTGAAATTCTGTTTTTTTAGAATCTGCAAATTTATATTTGGAGCCCTTTGAGGCCTATTGTGGAAAAGGAAATATCATCATAAAAGCTACACTGAAGGATTCTGAGAAACTTCTTTGTGACCTGTGCATTCATCCAACAGAGTTGAATCTTTCTTTTGATTGACTAGTTTCAAAACACTCTTTTTGTAGAATCTGTAAGTGGATAATTGGGGCCCTTTGAGGCCTATTTAAAAAAAATAGTTTCATATAAAAACTACTCAGATGCATTCTGAGAAACTTCTCTGTGATGTGCACATTCAACTTACAGAGTTGAACCTATCTTTTGTTTGAGCAGTTTAGAATCTCCCTTTTTGTATAGTCTGAAAGTGGATATTTGGAACCCTTACACCCTATTGTGGAAAAGGAAATATCTTCAAATAAAAACTACACAGAAGCATTCAGAGAAACGTTTTTGTGATGTATGCATTCAACTCATAGAGTTGAACCTATCTTTTGATTGAGCAGTTTTGAATCTCTCATTTTCAGAATCTTCAAGTGGATGCTTGGAGAGCTTTGAGGCCTATTGTGGAAAAGGAAATATCTTCACACAAAAACTACACAGAAAGATTCTGAGAAACTTCTTTGTGACTTGTGCATTCAACTCACGGAATTGAAATTGTCTTCTCATTGAGCAGTTTTGGATTTCTCTTTTTGTAGAATCTGCAAGTGGATATTTGGAGCCCTTTACGCCCTATGGTGGAAAAGGAAATATCTTCAAATAAAAACTACACAGAAGCATTAAGAGAAACTTCTTTATGATGTATGCTTTCAACTAACAGAGTTGAACCTATCTTTTGAATGAGCAGTTTTGAATCTCTCTTTTTGGAGAATCTGCAAGTGGATATTTGGAGCCCTTTGTGGCCTATGGTGGAAAAGGAAATATCTTCAAATAAAAACTACACAAGAGCATTCTCAGAAACTTCTTCGTGATGTGTGCATTCAACTCACCGTGTTGAACCTATCTTTTGATGGAGTAGTTTTTAATCTCTCTTTTTGTAGTATTTGCAAGTGGATATTTGGAGCGCTGTGAGGTCTACTGTGGAAAATCAAATATGTTCACCTAACGATTACACAGAAGCATTCTGAGAAACTTCTTTGTGATGTGTGCATCAACTCAAAGGGTTGAACCTATCTTTTGATTGAGCAGTTTAGAATCTCTCTTTTTTAGAATCTGTAAGTGGATATTTGGAGTGCTGTGAGGCCTACTGTGGAAAATTAAATATGTTCACATAAAAACTATACAGAATCACTATGAGAATCTCCATTGATGTCTACATTCAACTCACAGAGTTGAACTTATCTTTTCATTGAGCAGTTTAGAAACACTCTTTTTATACAATCTGCAAGTGGATATTTGGAGCCCTTTGCACCCTATGGTGTAAAAGGACATATCTTCAGATAAAAACTACCCAGAAGCATTCTCAGCAACTACTTCGTGATGTATGCATTCAACTCACAGAGTTGAACCTATCTTTTGATTTTGCTGTTTTGAGTCTCTCTTTTTGTAGACTCTGCAAGTGGATATTTGGAGTGCTGTGAAGCCTACTGAGGAAAATCAAATATGTTCTCATAAAATCTACACAGAAGCCTTCTGAGAAACTACTTTGGGATGTGTGCACTGAACTCACAGAGTTGAATCTATCTTTTGATTGAGCAGTTGAGCAGTATTGAATCTCACTTTTTTCAGAATCTGCAAGTGGATGTTCGGAGAGCTTTGAGGCCTATTGTGGAAAAGGAAATATCTTCACGTAAAAACTACACTGAAGCATTCTGAGAAACTTTTTGTGAAGTGTGCATTCAACTCTCAGAGTTGAACTTATCTTCTCATTGAGCAGTTTTGAATCTCTCTTTTTGTAGAATCTGCAAGTGGATATTTGGAGTGCTGTGATGCCTAATGTGGAAAATCAAATACGTTCACATAAAAACTACACAGAAGTATTGTGAGAAACTTCTTTGTGATGTGTACATTCAACTCACAGAGCTGAACCTATCTTTTGATTGAGCAGTTTTGAATGTCTCTTTTTGCAGAATGTGCATATGGATATTTGGAGCCCCTTTTGACCTATGGTGGAAAAGGAAATACCTTCAAAGAAGAACTACACAGAAACATTTTGAGAAACTTCTTTGTGATGTGTGCATTCATCTCACAGAGTTGATCCTATCTTTTGATTCAGCTGTTTTGAATCTCTCTTTTTGCAGAATCTACATTTGGACATTTTGAGCCCTTTGAGGACTACTGTGGAAAAGCAAATATCTTCATATAAAAACTACACAGAAGCATTCTGAGAAACTTCTTTGGTATATTTACATTCAACTCATAGAGTTGAACCTATCTTTTGATAGAGCTGTTTTGAATATCTCTTTTTGCAGGATCTGTATGTGGATATTTGAAGCCCTTTGCAGCCTATGGTGGAAAAGGAAATATCTTAAAATAAAAACAACACAGAAATATTCTGAGAAATTTCTTTTTGAAACTTTCTTCTGATTGAGAAATTTTGAAACCATCTTTTTGTAGAATCTACATGTGGATATTTGGAGCCCTTTGTGGCCTATTGTGGAAAAGGAAATATCTTTACATAAAAACTACACAGAAGCATTCTGAGAAACTTCTTTGTGATGTATGCATTCATCTTACAGAGTTGAACCTTTCTTTTGATTGAGCAGTTTGGAAATACTCTTTCTGTAGAATCTGCAAGTGGATATTTGAAGCACTTTGAGTCCTATAGTAGACACGGAAATGTCTTCACATAAAAACTACACAGTAGCGTTCTCAGAAACTTCTTTGTGATGTTTGCATTCAACTCAAAGAGTTGAAACTACCTTTCAATTGAGCAGTTTTGAATCACTCTTTTGTAGAATCTGCAAGTAGATATTTGGTGTCCTTTGCAGCCTATTTTGGAAAGGGAAATATCTTCACATGAAAACTACACAGAAGCATTCTCAGAAACTACTTTATGATGTGTGTATCCATCTCACAGAGTTCAATCTTCCTTTTGATTGAGCAGTTTTGAAACACCCTTCTTGCAGAATCTGCAAGTGAATTTTTGGAGCACTTTGTGGCCTGTTGTGGAAAAGGAAATATTTCCACATAAAAACTGTACAGAAGCATTCTGAGAAACTTCTTTTCAATGTATGCACTAATCTCACAGAATTGAAACTTTCTTTTGATTGAGCAGTTTGGAAACACTCTTTTTGGAGAATATGCACGTGGATATTTAGAGCGCTTTGAGGCCTATGTTGGAAAAGGAAATATCTTCACACAAAAGCTACACAGAAGCATTCTGAGAAACTTCTTTGTGATGGGCACATTCAATTGATGGAGTTGAACCTATCTTTGGAATGAACAGTTTTGAAACTCTGTTTTTTGTATAATCTCCAAGAGGATATTTGGAGCCCTTTGTGACCTATGGTGAAAAAGGAAATATCTTCATATAAAAACTACACAGAAGCATTCTGAGAAACACCTTTGTGATCTATGCCTTCATCTCACAGAGTTCAAATTTTCTTTTGATGAGCAGTTTTCAAACACTCTTTTTGTAGAATCTGCCAGTGGATATTTGCAGCCCTTTGAGGCCTATTTCCGAAAAGGAAATATCTTCCTAAAAAAACTACACAGAAGCATTCTCAGAAACTTCTTTGTTATGTGTGCATTCATCTCACAGAGTTGAACTTTTCTTTTGATTCAGCAGATTGGAAAAACTCTTTTTGTAGAATGTGCAAGTGGATATTTGGAGCACTTTAATGCCTATTGTCTAAAAGGAAATATCTTCACATAGTAACTACACAGAATGATTCTGAGAAACTTCTTTGTGATGTGTGCAATCAACACACATTGTCGAACCTATCTTTTGATTAAGCAGTTTTGAATCTCTCTTTTTGTAGAATCTGCAAGAGGATATTTGGAGCCCTATGTGGACTGTTTTGGAAATTGAAATATCTTCACATAAAAACCACACAGAAGCATTCTGAGAAACTCCTTTGTGATGTGTACATTCATCTCAGAGAGTTGAAATTTTCTTTTGATTGAGCAGTTTTGAAGCACTCCTTTTATAGAATCTGGAAGGTGATATTTTAAGCAATTTGAGGCCTACAGTGGAAAAGGAAATATCTTCCCATAAAAGCTACATGGAAGCATTCTCAGAAACTTCTTTGTGATGTGTGCATTCATCTCACAGAGTTAAAGCTTTCTTTTGATTGAGCAGTTTTGAAACAATCTTTTTGTAGAGTTTGAAAGTGGATATTTGGAGTGCTTTGAAGCCTATTGTAGAAAAGGAATTATCTACTCATAAAAACTACACAGAAGCATTCTGAGAAACTTGTTGTGATGTGTGCCTTCATCACACAGAATTGAAACTTTCTTTTGATTGAGCAGCTTTGAATCTCTCTTTTTGTAGTATCTGCAACTGGATAACTAGAGCCCTTGTGGCCTATTTTGGAAGGGAATTATCTTCCATAAAAACTACACAGAAGCATTCTGAGAAACTTCTTTGTGATGTGTGCATTCATCTCACGGAGTTAAACCTTCCTTTTGATTGACCATTTTGGAAACACTCTTTATGTAGAGTGTGCAAGTGGATATTTGGAGCGATTTGAGGCCTATAGGGAAAAGGAAATATATTCACATAAAAATTACACAGAAGCATTCTGAGAAACTTCTTTGTGATGTGTGCCTTCATCAAACAGGGTTGAACATTTCTTTTGATTGAGAAGTTTTGAAACACTCTTTTTGTAGAATCTGTAAGAGGATATTTGGAGCAGTTTGAGGCCTAATGGGAAAAGGTGATATCTTCACATAAAAACTACACAGAAGCATTCTGAGAAACTTCTTCGTGATATCAGCATTCATTTCACAGAGTTGAACGTTTCCTTTGATTGAGTAATTTGGAAACCCTCTTTATGTAGGATCCGCAATAGGATATTTGGAGTTCTTTGAGTTCTATTGTGGAAAAGGAAATATCTTCAAATAAAAACTACAGAGAGCCATTCTGAGAAAATTCTTTGTGATGTGTGCATTCGTCTCACAGAGTTGAAACTTTATTTTGATTGAGCAGTTTTGAAACATCCTTTTTATAGAATCTGCAAGTGGATATTTGAAGGGCTTTGAGGCCTACTGTGGAAAAGGAAATATCTTCACATAAAAACTACACAGAAGCATTCTGAGAAACTTCCTTGTGAGGTGCACATTCATCCACAGAGTTGAAGTTTTCTTTTGATTGATCAATTTTGAAACATTGTTTTTGTATAATCTGCAAGTAGATATTTGGAGCACTTTGAGGCCTATGGTGGAAACGTAAATATCTTCACATAAAAACTACACAGAAGCATTCTGAGAAACTTCTTTGTGATGTGTGTATTCTTCTCACAGAGTTGATCTTTTCTTTTGATGGAGCAGTTTTGAAAAACTCTTTTTTTAGTATCTGCAAGTGGATATTTGAAGCGCTTTGAGGAATATTGTGGAACAATAAATATCTTCACATAAAAACTACAAAGAAGCATTCTGAGTAACTTCCTTGTGATGTGTGCATTCATTTCACAGAGTTGAACTTTTCTTTTGATTAAGCAGTTTTGAAACACTCTTTCTGTAGAATCTGCAAGTGGATATTTGGAGCACTTAGAGGCCTATGGTGGAAAAGGAAATTTCTTTACATAAAAGCAACACAGAAGCATTCTGAGAAACTCCTTTTTATATGTGCATTCATCTCCAGGAGTTGAATTTTTCTTTTGATTGGGCAGTTTATAAACACTCTTTTTGTAGAATCTGCAAGTGAATATTTGGAATGCTTAAATACTTGTTGTGGAAAAGGAAATATATTCACATAAAACTACACAGAAGCATTCTGAGAGACATCTTTGTGATGTGTGCATTCATCTCACAGAGTTGAACTTTTCTTTTGATTGAGCAGTTTTGAAACACTCTTTCTGTAGAATCTGCAAGTGGATATTTGGTGCGCTTTGAGGCTTATGGTGGATAAGGAAATATCTTCAAAGAATAACTACAAAGAAGCATACTGAGAAACAGCTTTGAGATGTGTGCATTCAACTCACAGAGTTGAACTTATCTTTTGACAGAGCAGTTTTGAAACTCTCTTTTTGTAGAATCTGCAAGTGGATATTTGGAACCCTTTGCAGCCTATGGTGGAAAAGGAAATATCTTCCAATGAAAACTCTACAGAAACATTCTGAAAAACATCTTTGTGATGTGGGCATTCATCTCACGGAGTTCAGCCTTTCATTTGATTGAGCAGTTTTGAAACATTATTTTGGAGAATCCAGAAGTGGATATTTGGAGCTCTTTGAGGCCCATTGTGGAAGAGGAAATATCTTCACATGAAAACTACACAGAAGCATTATAAGAAATTCCTTTGTGATGTGTGCATTCATCTCACAGAGTGGAACTTTTCTTTTGATTGAGCAGCTTTGAAACACTCTTTTTGTAGAATCTGCAAGTCAATATTTGGAGCACTTTGAGGCCTATTGTGGAAAACGAAATATCTTCACAAAAAACTACACGCAAGAATTCTGAGAATCTTCTTTGTAATGTGAGCATTCAACTCACAGCGTTGAAACTAACTTTTGATAGTGTAGTTTTGAAACTCTTTTTTTGCAGAATCTACAAGTGGATATTTGGAGCCATTTGCAGCCTATGGTGGAAAAGGAAATATCTTCACATAAAAACTACACAGAAGCTTTCTGAGAAACTTCTTTTTGATGGGTGCATTCATCTCACAGAGTTGAAACTTTCTTTTTGTGGAGCAGTTTTTAAACTCTCTTTTTGTAGAATCCCCAAGTGGATATTTGGAGCGCTTTGAGGTATACTGTGGAAAAGGATTTGTCCTCAAATAAAAACTACACAAAATCATTCTGAGAAACTTCTTGTGTTGTGTGCATTCATCTCACAGAGTTGTAACTTTCATTTGATTAAGCAGTTTTGAAACACTCTTTTTGTAGAACTTCCAAGTGGATATTTTGAGCGCTTTGAGGCCTATGGTGGAAAGGGAAATATCTTCACATAAAAATTACACAGAAGCATTCAGAGAAACTTCTTTGTGATGTATTCATTCATCCCACAGAGTTGAACCATTCTTTTGATTGAGTAGTTTTGAAAAACTTTTTTGTAGAATCCGCAAGTGGACATTTGAAGTGCTTTGAGGCCTATTGTGGAAAAGGAAATATCTTCACATAAAAACTACACAGAAGCTTTCTGAAAAACTTCTTTGTGATGGGTGCCTTAATCTTGTGGAGTTTAAATTTTCTTTTCATTGAGCAGTATGGAAACACTTTTTTTGGGGAAACTGCAAGTGAATATTCAGAGCACTTTGTGGCCTATGGTGGAAAAGGAAGTATCTTCACATAAAAACTAGACAGAACCATTTGGAGAAACTACTTTGTGATGTGTGCATACATCTTCCAGAGTTGAACCTTTCTCTTGAATGAGCAGTTTTGAAACTCTTTTTGTAGAATCTTCAAGTGGATATTTTGAATGCTTTGAGATCTTTGTTGGGCTAGGAAATATCTTCACATAAAAACTAGACAGAAGCATTCTGAGAAACTTCTTTGTTATATGTGCATTCAACTCACAGAGTTGAGCGTTTCTTTTCATTCAGCAGTTTGGAAACAATCTTTTTGTAGTATCTGCAAATGGATATTTGGAGCGCTTTGAGGCCTACAGTGGAAAAGGAGACATCTTCACATAAAAACTAGACAGAAGCATTCTGAGAAACTTCTTTCTGATGTGTGCATTCATCTCACAGATTTGAAATTTTCTTTTGATTGAGCAGTTTTTAAACACTCTTTTTCTAGGATCTGCATGTGGATATTTGGAGTGCTTTGAGGCCTTGGGTGGAATAGGAAATGTCTTCACATAAAAAGTAGACAGATGCATTCTGAGAAACTTCTTTTTTTTGTTGTACTTTAAGATTTATGGTAGATATGCACAATGTGCAGATTAGTTACATATGTATACATGTGCCATGCTGGTGTGCTGTCCACATTAAGTCCTCATTCAGCATGAGGTATATTGCCTAATGCTATCCCTCCACCCTCCTCCCACTGCACAGCAATCCGCAGAGTGTGATGTTCCCCTTCCTGTGTCCTTATGTTCTCATTGTTCAATTCCCACCTATAAGTGAGAACATGCAGTGTTTGGTTTTTGTCCTTTCAATAGTTTACTGAGAATTATGATTTCCAATTTCATCCATGTCCCTGCAAAGACATGAACTCGTCATTTTTTATGGCTACATAGCATTCCATGGTGTATATATGCCACATTTTCTTAATCCAGTCTATTTCTGTTCGACATTTCGGTTGGTCCCAAGTCTTTGCTATTGTGAATAGTTCCACAATAAACATATATGTGTGCATGTGTCTTTATAGCAGCATGATTTATATTCATTTGCATATATACCCAGTAATGGGATGGCTGGGTCAAATGGTATTTCTAGTCCTAGATCCCTGAGGAATAGCCACACTGACTTCCACAATGGTTGAATTCGTTTACAGTCCCACCAACAGTGTCAAAGTGTTCCTAATTCTCCACATCCTCTCCAGCACCTGTTGTTTCCTGACCTTTTAATGCATGCCATTCTAACTGGTGTGAGATGGTATCTCATTGTGGTTTTGATTTGCATTTCTCTGATGGCCAGTGATGGTGAGCATTTTTTCACGTTTTTTGGCTGCATAAATGTCTTCTTTGAGAAGTGTCTGTTCATGTCCTTTGACCACTTTTTGATGGGGTTGTTTCTTTTTATCTTGTAAATTTGTTTTAGTTCATTGTAGATTCTGGATATTAGCCCTTTCTCAGATGAGCATGTTGTGAAAATTATCTCCCATTTTGTAGGTTGCCAGTTCACTGTGATGGTAGTTTCTTTTGCTCTGTAGAAGCTATTTAGTTTAGTTAGATCCCATTTGTCAATTTTGACTTTTGTTGCCATTGCTTTTGGTGTTTTAGACATGAAGTCCCTGCCCATGCCTATATCCTGAATGGTAATGCCTAGGTTATCATCTAGGGTTTTTATGATTTGGATTCACAGCCGAATTCTATCAGAGGTACAAGAAGGATCTGGTACCATTCCTTCTGAAACTATTCCATTCAATAGAAAAAGAGGGAATCCTCCCTAACTAATTTTATGAGGCCAGTATCATCCTGATAGCAAAGCTGGGCAGAGACACAACAAAAAAGAGAATTTTAGACCAATATCCTTGATGAACATTGATGCAGACATCCTCAATAAAATACTGGCAAACAGAACCCAGCAGCACATCAGAAAGCTTATCCACCATGATCAAGTGGGCTTCATCCCTGGGATGCAAGGCTGGTTCAATATATGCAAATCAATAAATGTAATTCACCATATAAACAGAACCAAAGACAAAAACCACATGATTATCTCAATAAATGCAGAAAAGGCCTTTGACAAAATTCAACATCCCTTCATGCTAAAAACTTTCAATAAATTAGGTATTGATGGGACGTATCTCAAAATAATAAGAGCTATCTATTTCAAACCCACAGCCAATATCATACTGAATGGGCAAAAACTGGAAGCATTCTCTTTGAATAATGGCAAAAGACATGGATGCCCTCTCTCACCACTCCTATTGAACATAGGGTTGGAAGTTCTGGCCAGGGCAATTAGGCAGGAGAAGGAAATAAAGGGTATTCAATTAGGAAAAGAGGAAGTCAAATTACCCTGTTTGCAGAGGACATGATTGTATATCTAGAAAACCCCATTGTCACAGCCCAAAATCTCCTTAAGCTGATAAACAACTTCAGCAAAGTCTCAGGATACAAAATCAATGTACAAAAATCACAAGCATTCTTATACACCAATAACAGACAAACAGAGAGCCAAATCATGAGTGAACTCCCATTCACAATTGCTTAAAACAGAATAAAATGCATAGGAATACAACTTAAAAGGGACGTGAAGGAACTCTTCAAGGAGAATTACAAACCACTACTTAATGAAATAAAAGAGGAAACGAACAAATGGAATATCATTCCATGCTCATGGGTATGAAGAATCAATATCGTGAAAATGGCCATATTGCCCAAGGAAATTTATAGATTCAATGCCATCCCCATCAAGCTACCAATGACTTTCTCCACAGAATTGGAAAAATCTACTTTAAAGTACACATGGAATCAAAAAATATCCTGCATCACCAAGTCAATCCTAAGCCAAAAGAACAAAGCTGGAGGCATCATGCTACATGACTTCAAACTATACTACAAGGCTATAGTAACCAAAACAGCATGGTACTGGTACTAAAACAGAGATATAGATCAATGGAACAGAACAGAGTTCTCAGAAATAACACTGCATATCTACAAATATCTGATCATTGACAAACCTGAGAAAAACAAGCAAAGCTGAAAGGATTGCCTACTTAATAAATGATGCTGGGAAAACTGGCTAGCCATATGTAGAAAGCTGAAAATGGATCCCTTCCTTACACCTTATACAAAAATTAATTCAAGATGGATTAAAGACTTAAACGTTATACCTAAAACCATAGAAACTGCTTTTTGATGTGTGCATTCAAATAACAGTGTTGAAATTTTCTTTTAATTGAGCAGTTTTGAAACACTCTTTTTGTAGAATCTGCAACTTGATATTTGGAGCACTTTGAGGCCTATGGTGGAGAAGGAAATATCCTCACATAAAAACTATACAGAAGCCTTCTGAGAAACTTCCTTGTGATGTTTGCATTCATCTCACACAGTTGAAACTTTCTTTTTATTGAGCAGTTTTGAACAACTCCTTTTGCAGAATCTGCAATTGGATATTTGGAGCACTATGTGGCCTATGGTGGAAAAGGAAATACCTTCACATAAAAACTAGACACAAGCATTCTGAGAAACTTCTTCATGATGTGTGCGTTCAACACACAGAGTTGAACCTTTCATTTGATTGAGCAGTTTTGATATACTCTTCTAGAATCTGCAAGTGGCTATTTGGACTGCTTTGCAGCCTATAGTGGAAAAGGAAACATCTTCACATTAAAACTACACAGAAGCATTCAGAGAAACTTCTTTCTTATGTGAGCATTCAACTCACAGAGTTGAACCTTTCCTTTTATTGAGCAGTTTGAAAACAGTCTTTTTGTAGTATCTGTAAATGGATATTTGGAGCGCTTTGAGGCCTACAGTTTAAAAGGAAATATCTTCAAATAAAAACTAGACAGAAGGATTCAGAGAAACTTCCTTGTGATGTGTGCATTCATCTCACTGATTTGAAACTTTCTTTTTATTGAGCAGTTTAGACATTGTTTTTGTAGAATCTGCAAGTGGACAGCTTTGCGACCTAAAGTGGAAAAGGAAATATCTTCACATAAAAACTACACAGAAGCATTCAGAGTAACTTCTTTGTGATATGTGCATTCATCTCACGGAGTTCAAACTTTCTTTTGATTCAGCAGTTTTGAAGCACTCTTTTTGTGGAATCTGCTAGTGGATATTTGGAGCGCATTGAGGCCTAGGATGGAAAAGGAAATATCTTCACTTAAAAACTAGACACAAGCATTCTGAAAAACTTCTTTGTGATGTGTGCATTCATCTCACAGAGTTGAACATTTCCTTTGATTGAGCAGTTTGGAAACAGTCTTTTGGTAGTATCTGCAATTGGATATTTGGAGCGCTTTGAAGCCTATAGTGGAAAAGGAAATATCTTCACATAAAAACTAGACAGAAGCATTCTGAGAAACTTCGTTGTGATGTGTGCATTCAACTCACAGAGTTGAACGTTTCCTTTGATTGCACAATTTGGAAACAGTCTTTTGTAGTATCTGCAAATGGATATTTGGAGAGCTTTGAGGCCTATGGTGGGAAAGGAAATATCTTCAAATAAAAACTAGATAGAGGCATTCTGAGAAACTTCTCTGTGATGTGAGCATTCATCTCACAGAGGTAAACCTTTCTTTTGACAGAGCAGTTTTGAAACACTCTTTTGGTCAAATCCGCAAGAGGTTATTTGGAGCACTTTGAGGCCCATGGTGGGAAAGGAAATAACATCACATAAACACTAGACAGAAGCATTCCGAGAAAATACCATGTGATGTCTGCATTCCTCTCAAAGAATTCAACATTTCTTTGGTCTGAGGACTTTTGAAACACTCTTTTTGTAGAATCCGCAATTGGATACTTAGAGAGCTTTGAAACCTACGGTGGAAAAAGAAATATCTTCACATAAAAACTAGACAGAAGAAATCTGAGAAACTTCTTCGTGATGTGTGCATTCCACTCACAGGGTTGAACCTTTCTTTTGATTTAGCAGTTTGGAAACAGTATTTTTGTAGTATATGCAAATGGTTATTTGCGGTGCTTTGTGGCCTATTGAGGAAAATGAAATATCTTCACATAAAAACTAGAGAGAATAATTCTGAGAAACTTCTTTGTGATGTGTGCATTCAATTCACAGAGATGAAACTTTCTTTTGATTGAGCAGGTTTGAAATCCTTTTTCATAGATTCTTCAAGTGGATATTTGGAGCTCTTTGAGTACTTTGGTGGAAAAGGAAATATGTTCACATAAAAATTAGACAGAAGCAATCTGAGAAATTTCTTTGTGATGTTTGCGTTCATCTCACAGAGTTGAACTTTTTTTTTGATTGAGCAGTTTTGAAACACTCTTTTTGTAAAATCTGCACGTGGATGTTTAGAGTGTATTGGGGCCTATGGTGGAAAAGGAAACATCTTCACATAAAAACTACACAGAAGTAATCTGAGAAACTTCTTTCTGATGTGCGCATTCAGCTAACAGAGTTGAAACTTTCTTTTGATTGAGCAGTTTTGAAGCACACTTTCTGTAGAATCTGCAAGTGGATATTTGGAGCGATTTGAGGCCTACAGTGGAAAGGGAAATATCTTCATATAAAAACTTGACAGAGGCTTTCTGAGAAGCTGGTTTTAATGTATACATTCATCTCACACAGTTGAACTTTTCTTTTGTTTAACCAGTATTGAAACACTCTTTTTATAGAATCTGCAGGTGGATACTTGGAGGGCTTTGAGGTCTATGGTGGAAAAGGAAATATCCTCACATAAAAACAAGACAGAAGCATTCTGAGAAATTTCCTTGTGATGTGTGTATTTAACTGACACAGTTGAACCATTCTTTTGATTGAGCAGTGTGGAGACAATCTTTTGGTAGTTTCTGAAACTGGATACTTGGAGCGCTTTGAGGCCTATGGTGGAAAAGGAAATATCTTCACATAAAAACTAGACAGAAGCATTCTGAGAAACTTCTTTGTGAAGTGGGCATTCAATTCAAAGAGTTGAAACTTTCTTTAGGTTGAGCAGTTTTGAAACACTCTTTTTGTAGAATCTGCAAGTGGATATTTGGAGCACTTTGTGGCCTCTAGTGGAAAACAAAATATCTTCGCATAATTACTACAAAGAAGCATTCTGAGAAACTTCTTTGTGATGTGCACATTCATCTCACAGAGTTGAACCTTTCTTTTGATTGGGCAGTTTTGAAACACTCCTTTTGTAGAGTCTGAAAGAGCATATTTGCAGCACTTTGAGTGCTAAGGTGGAAAAGAAATATCTTCACATAAAAACTAGACAGAAGCATTCACAGAACCTTGTTTGTGATGTGTGCATTCATCGCACAGAGTGGAACCTTACTTTTGATTGAGCAGTTTTGAAACACTCTTTTTGTAGAATCTGCAAGTGGATATTTGGAGCGTTTTGAGGCCTAAGGTGGAAAAGGCCATATTTTCACATAAAAACTAGATAGAAGTATTCTGAGAAACATCATAGTGACGTGTGCATTCATCTCACAGAGTAGAATCTTTCAATATATTGAGCAGTTTTGAAACCCTTTTTTTATGGATTCTGCATGTGGGTATTTGGGGCGCTTTGCAGCCCATGGTGAAAACGGAAATATCTTTACATAAAAACTAGACAGAAGCATTCTGAGAGACCTCTTTGTGATGTTTGCATTCATCTCACAGAGTTGAACCTTTCTTTTGATTGAGCAGTTTTGAAACACTCTTTTTGTAGAATCTGCAACTTGATATTTTTAGCGATTTGTGGCATATAGTGGAAAAGGAAATAACTTCACACAGAAACTAGACAAAAGTGTTCTGAGAAACTTCTTAGTGATATGTGCATTCAACTCACAGAGTTGAACCTTTCTTTTGATTGAGCAGTTTAGAAATACTCTTTTTGTAGAAACTGCAAGTGGATATTTGGAGAGATTTGCAGCCTATGGTGGAAAAGGAAATATTTTAACATAAAAACTAGACAGAAGCATTCTGGGAAACCTCTTTGTAATGTGTGCATTCATCTCACAGAGTTGAAACTTTCTTTTGATTCAATAGCTTTGAAACACTCCTTTGTAGAATCTGCAAGTGGATATTTCAAGTGCTTTGAGGTCTATGGTGGAAAAGGAAATATCTTCATTTAAAAGCTAAACAGAAGCATTCTGAGAAACTTCATTGTGATGTGTGCCTTCATCTCACAGAGTTGAAACTTTCTTTTGATTGATAGAGCAGTTTTCAAACACTCTTTTTGGAGAGTCTGCAAGTGGATATTTGGATCGATTTGAGGCCTACGATGGAAAAGGAAACATCTTCACTTAAAAACAAGACAGAGGCATTCTGAGAAATTTCTTTGTGATGTGTGCATTCATCTCACAACGTTGAACACTGCGTTAGATACAGTAGTTTTGAAACATTCTTTTTGTAGAATCTGCAAGTAGATAGGGGCCTAAGGTGCAAAAGGAATATCTTCACATAAACACCAGACAGAAGCATTCTGAGACACAACTTTGAGATGTGTGCATTCATCTCACCGGGCTGAACCTTTATTTTGATTGAGCAGATTTGAAACACTGTTTTTGTAGAACCTGCATGTGGATATTTGGAGTTCTTTGTGGCCTCTAGTGGAAAGGGAAATATCTTCACATGATAATTAGACAGAAGCATTCTGAGAAACTTCTTTGTGATGTGTGCATTCATCTCACAGATTTAAACCATTCTTTTGATTGAGCAGTTTTGAAACACTGTTTTTGTAGAATCTGCAAGTTGATAATTGGAGTGCTCTGAGGCCTATGTTGGAAAAGGAAATATCTTCACATAAAAACTAGACAGAAGCATTCTGAGAAACTTCTTTGTGATGTGTTCATTCATCTCATGGAGTTGAGCCTTTCTTTTGATTGAGCAGTTTTGAAATCCTCTTTTTGTAGAATTTGCAAGTGGATATTTTGAGGGCATTGAGACCTATGGTGGAAAAGGAAATATCTTCACATAAAAATTAGAAACATTCTGAGAATCTTCTTTGTGATGTGTGTGTTCATCTCACAGAGTTGAAGATTTCTTTTGACTGAGCAGCTTTGAAACACTCTTTATAGAATCTGCTGGGGATATTTGGAGCGCTTTGGGGCCAATGGTGGAAAATGAAATATCTTCACATAAAAACTACACAGAAGCTTTCTGAGAAACTTCTTTGTGATTTGTGCATTCATCTCACAGAGGTGAACCTTTCTTTTGATTGAGTGGTTTTGAAAAACTCTTTTTGCAGAATCTGCAAATGTGTATTTGGAGTGCTTTGTAGACTATTGTGGAAAAGGAACTATCTTCACATAAAAACTAGACAGAAGCATTCTGAAAAATCTCTTTGTGATGTGTGCATTCATCTCACAGAATTGAACCTCTATTTTCATCGAACAGTTTTGAAACACTCTTTTTGTGGAATCTGTAAGTGGATATTTGGAGCGCTTTGAGGCCTATGGTGGAAAAGAAATATCTTCACATAAAAACTTCACAGAAGAATCTGAGAAACTTCTCCATGATGTGCACTTTCATCTCGAAGAGTTCAAACTTTCTTTTGATTGAGCAGATTTTAAACACTCTATTTGTATAATCTGCAGTTGGAGATTCAGAGTTCTTTGAGTCCTATGGTGGAAAAGGAAATGTCTTCACATAAAAACTACACAGAAGCATTCTGAGATACTACTTTGTGATGTGTGCATTCATCTTACAGTGTTGAACCTTTCTTTTGATTGAGCAGTTTTGAAACACTCTTTTTGTAGAATCTGCAAGTGGATATTTGGAGTGCTTTGAGGCCTATGGTAGAAAAGGAAATATCTTCACTTAAAAATGACACAGAATCATTATAAGAAACATCTTTCTGATGAGTGCATTCAACTCACAGAGTTGAACCTTTCTTTAGAATGAGGAGCTTGAAACACTCTTTCTTTAGAGTCTGCAACTGTATATTTGGAGCATTTTGTGGCCTATGTTGGAAAAGGAAATTTCTTCAAATAAAAGGTAGACAGAAGCACTCTGTGAAACTTCTTTGTGATGTATGCATTCATCTCACAGATTTCAACCTCTCTTTTGATTGAGAAGTTTTCAAACACACTTTTTGTTGAATCTGCATGTGGATATTTGGAGTGCTTTGAGGCCTATGGTGGAGAAGGAAATATCTTCACATAAAAATTAGAGAGAAGCATTCTGACAAATTCCTTTGTGATGTGTGCATTCATCTCAGAGAGTTGAACTTTTCTTCTGATTGAACAGTTGTTAAACTATCTTTGTGTAGAATCTGCAATTGGATATTTGGAGCCCTTTGAGGCCTATGGTGGAAAAGGGAACACCTTCACGTAAAAACCAGAAAGAATCATTCCCAGAAACTTTTTTGTGATGTGTGCATTCATCTCACAGAGTTGAACCTTTCTTTTGTTTGAGCAGTTTTGAAACACTCTTTTCGTAGTACCTGCAAGCAGATATTTTGAGTGATTTCAGGCCTATGGTGGAAAAGGAAATACCATCACATAAAAGCTGGACAGAAGCATTCTGAATATTTTCTTTGTGATGTGTGCGTTCATCTCACAGAGTTCAAAATGTCTTTTGATTGAGCAGTTTTGAAACACACTTTTTGTGCAATCTGAAAGTGGATATTTGGAACCCTTTGGGGCCTATGGTGGAAAAGGAAATATCTTCCCAATAAACTAGACAGAATCATTCTGAGAAACTACTTTGGTATGTGTGCATTCATCTCTCAGAGTTGAATCTTTCTTTTGATTGAGCAGTTTTGAATCACTCCTTTTGTAGAATCTGCAAGTGGATATTTGGAGCACTTTATGGACTATTGTGGAAAAGGAAAAATATTCTCATAAAAACAAGACAGAAGCATTCTGAGAAACTACTTTGTGATGTCTGATTTCAACTCACAGAGTTGAAACTTTCTTTTGTTTGAGCAGTTTTGAAACACATTTTTTGTAGACTCTGCAAGTGGATATGAGGAGCACTTTGTGGCCTAAGGTGGAAAAAGAAATATCTTCACATAAAAACTGGACAGAAGCATTCTGAGAAACTTCTTTGTGATGTGTGCATTCATCTCACCAACTTGAAAATTTATTTTTATTCAGCATTTTTGAAACATTCTTTTTGTACAATCTGCAACTGGATATTTGGAGAGCTTTCAGACCTATGATGGAAACGGAAATATCTTCACATAAAAACTAGACAAAAGCATTCGGACAAACATCTATGTGATATTTGCCTTCATCTCATGGAGTCGAACCTTTCTTTTGATTGAGCACTTTTTAAACAATCTATTTGACGAATCTGCAAGTGGATATTTGAAGATCTCTGAGGTCAATGCTGGAAAAGGAAATATCTTCATATAAAGATCAGACAGAAGCAGTCTGGGAAACTTCTTTTTCTTGTGTGCATTCATCTCAAAGAGTTGACCATTTCTATTTATTGAGCAGTTTTGAAACACTGTTTTTTTAGAATCTGCAAGTGGATATTTGGAGCACTTTGAGCCCTTTGGTGGAAAAGGAAATATCTTCACATAAAAATTAGACAGAAGCATTCTGAGAAACTTCTTTGTGATGTCTGCGTTCATCTCACAGAGTTGAACTTTTATTCTGATAGAGCAGTTTTGAAACACTCTTTTTGTAGAATCTGCAGGTGGATGTTTGGAGCGCATTGGGGCCTATGGTGGAAAAGGAAACATCTTCAAATAAAAACTACACAGTAGTAATCTGAGAAACTTCTTTGTGCTGTTCACATTCAACTCACAGAGTGGAAACTTTCTTTTGTTTGAGCAGTTTTGAAACAGTCTTTTTGTAGTATCTGCAAATGGATATTTGGAGTGGATTGAGGCCTATGGTGGAAAAGGAAATATTTTCACGTAAAAACTTGACAGAAGCATTCTGAGAAACTTTTTTGTGATGTGTGCATTCATCTCACAGAGTTGAAACCTTCTTTTGATTGAGCAGTTTTGAAACAGTCTTTTTGTACAATCCACAAGTGGATGTTTGGAGCGCCTTAGGGCCTATGGTGAAAAAGGTAATATCTTCCCATAAAAACTAAACATGAGAATTCTGAGAATCTTCTTTGTGAAATTTGCATTCATCTCTCAGTGTTGAATCTTTTTTTAATTGATCAGTGTTGAAACAGTCTTTTTCTACAATCTGCAATTGGATATTTGGAGCACTTTGAGGTCTACGGTAGAAAAGGAAATGTCTTCAAATGAAAACTAGACTGAAGATTTCTGAGAAAGTTCTTTGTGATGTGTGCATTCAACCCACAAGATTGAACCTTTATTTTGATTGAGCAGTTTTAAAACACAGTTTTTGTTGAATCTGCAAGAGGATATTTTGCATGATATGCAACATTTACTGAAAAAGGAAATATCTTCACATAAAAACTTGACAGGAGCATTCAGAGAAACTACTTTGTGATGTGTGCATTCATCTCAAACAGTTGAAGCTTTCTATTAATTAAGCAGTTTTGAAGCACTCTTTTTGTAGAATCTGCAAGTGGTGATTTGAGCTCTTTGAGGCCTATGTTGCAAAAGGAAATACCTTCACGTAAAAACTAGACAAAAGCATTCTGAGAAAGTTCCTTGTGATGTGTACGTTCATCTCACAGAGTTGAAACTTTCTTTTGATTGAGGAGTTTTGAAACACTATTTTTGTAGAATCTGCAAGTGCATATATGGATCGATTTGAGTCCTACAGTGGAAAAGGAAATATCTTCACATAAAAACAAGACAGAAGCATTCTGAGAAACTTCTTTGTGATGTGTGCATTGATCTCAGAGTGTTGAACCTTTATTTTGATTGAGCAGTTTTAAAACACTCTTTTTGTAGAATCTGCAATTGGATATTTGGAGCGTTTCAGGCCCATGGAGGAAAAGCAATTATCTTCACATAAAAACTAGACAGAAGTATTCTAAGAAATTTTTTTGTGATGTGTGCGTTCATCTCACAGAATTTAACCTTCCTTTTGACTGAGCAGTTTTTAAACACTCTATTTGTAGAATCTGCAAGTGGATATTTGGAGCACCTTGAGGTCAATGGTGGAAAAGGATATATCTTCATATAAAAATTAGACAGAAGCATTTTGAGAAACTTCTTACTGATGTGTGTGTTCATCTCACAGAGTTGAAGATTTCTGTTGGTAGAACAGTTTTGAAACACTCTTTTTGTTGAATCTGCCTTTGGATGTTTGGAGCGCTTTGGGGCCTATGATGGAAAAGGAAATATCTTCACTTAAAAACTACTCAGAAATAATCTGAGAAACTTCTTTGTGATGTGTGCATTCAACTCACAGAATGGAACCTTTCCTTTGATTGATCAGTTTTGAAACACTCTTTTTGTAGCATCTGCAAATGGATATTTTGTGCGGATTCAGGCATACGGTGGAAAAGGACATATCTTTACATAAATACTAGACAGAAGCATTCTGAGAAACTTATTTGTGATGAGTGTATTCAACTCACAGAGTTAAAACTTTCTTTTGATTGAGCAGTTTTGAAACACTCTTTTGCAGAATCTGCCTGTGGATGTTTGCAGATCTTTGGGGTCTATGGTGGAAATGGAAATATCTTCAGAAAAACTAAACAGAAGCATTCTGAAAAACTCCCTTTTGATGTGTGCATTCAATTCACAGAGTTGAACATTTCTTTTGATTGAGGAGTTTTGAAACACTCTTTTTGTAGTATCTGCCAATGGATATTTGGAGGAGTTTGAGGCCTACAGTGAAAAACGACGTATCTTCACATAAATACCAGAAAGAAGCATTCTGAGAAACTTATTTGTGATGTGTGTATTTAACTCACAGGGTTGAAACTATCTTTTGATTAAGCAGTTTTGAAACACTCTTCTTGTAGAATCTGCAGATGGATATTTGGAGCGCTTGAGGCCTATGGTGGAAAAGGAAGTATCTTCATATAAAAACTTGACAGAAGCATTCTGAGAAACTTCTTTTTGATGTGTGCATTCATCTCACAGAGCTGAACCCTTCTTTTGATTGAGCAGTTTTGAAACAGTCCTTTTGTAGGATCTGCAAGTGGGTGTTTGTTGAGCCTTGGGGCCTTTGGTGGAAAAGGAAATATCTTCACATAAAAACTAAGCAGGAGCATTCTGAGAAACTTCTTTGTGATGTTTGCATTCATCTCACAGAGTTGAATCTTTCTTTTAATTGACCATTGTTGAAACACTCTTTTTGTACAATCTGCAAGTGAATACTTGGAGCGCTTTGAGGCCTATGGTGGAAAAGACATATCTTCATATACGAAGTACACAGAAGCACTCTGAGAAACTTCTTTGTGATGTGTGCATTCACCTCACAGTGTTGAACCTTTCTTTTGATTAAGCAGTTATGAAACACTGTTTTTGTAGAAACTGCAATTGGATATTTGGAGTACTTTGAGACCTATGTTGGAAAAGGTAATATCTTCACATAAAAAAGAGACAGAAGAATTCTGACAAACTTCTTTGTGATGTGTGCATTCATCTCACAGAGTTGAATTTATCTTTTGATTGATCAGTTTTGAAACACTCTTTTGGTAGAATGTGCAAGTGGATATTTGGAGCGCTTTGTGGCTTACGGTGGAAAAGAAATATATTCACATAAAAACTAGAAAGAAGCATTCTGAGAAACTTCTTTGTGATGTGTGCAGTCATCTCACAGAGTTGAACCTTTCTTTTTATTGAGCAGTTTTGCAACACTCTTTTTGTTGAATCTGTAAGTGGATATTTGTTGTTATTAGAGGCCTTTTTTGAAAAAGGAAATATCTTCATATATAAACTAGACAGAAGCATTCTGAGAAACTTCTTAGTGATGTGTGTATTCATCTCACAGAGTTAAACCACACTTTTGATTGAGCAGTATGGAAACAGACTTTTTGTAGTATCTGCACGTGGATATTTAGAGCACTTTGATGCATATGGTGGAAAAGGAAATACCTTAACATAGAAATTAGAAAGAAGGATTCTGAGAAACTTCTTCCTGTTGGTTGCATTCATCTCACAGAGTTGAACCTTTCCTTTGATTGAACATTTTTGAAACACTCTTTTTGTAGAATCTGCAAGTGGATATTTGGAGTGCTGTGAGGCCTATGGTGGAAAAGGACATATCTTCACATATGACCTGTAAAGCAGGTTTCCTAAAAACAGCCTTGTGATGTGTGCATTCATCTCACAGAGGTAAGGGTTTATTTTCTCTGTTCAGTCTGGAAAATCTGTTCTTGTACAATCTGAAAAGGGGTATTTTTGAGCACTTTGAGGCCTATGTTGACAAAGGAAATATCTTCACATACAAAGTAAAAAGAAAGTTTCTCAGATACTTCTTTGAGATATGTGCATTCATCTCACAGAGTTGAACCTCTCTTTTGATTGAGCAGTTTGGAAATGGTATTTTTACAGAATCTGCAAATGGATATTTTTGAGCACTTTGAGGCCTATGCAGAAAAAGAAGTATCTTCAAAGAAAACTATAAAGAAGGTTTCTGAGAAACTGTTTTGTGATGTCCTCGTCCATCTCACAGAGGTAAATGATTCTTTTCTTTGATCAGTTGGGAAACTCTGTTTTTTTTGGAATCTGCTAAGGGATATTTGTGAGTGCATAGAGCCTTATGGTGAAAAAGGAATTGTCTTCACATAAAAACTAGACAGAAGCCTACTGAGAAACTTCTTAGTGATGTGTGCATTCATCTCACAGAATTGAAACTTTCTTTTGATTGAGCAGTTTGGAAACATCTTTTTGTGGAATCTGCAAAGGGATATTTCTGAGCACATTGAGGCCTATGGTGAAAGAGAAAATATGTCCACAGAAAAACTAGACTAAAGAATTCTGAGAAACTGCCTTGTGATGTATGCATTCATCTCACAGATTTCAACAATTCTTTTGATTGAGCAGTTGGGAAACCGTCTGTTTGTAGAATCTGCAAAGGTATATTTGTGAGCGCCTTGAGGTCTATGGTTAAAAGGAAATATCTTCACATAAAAACTATAAAGAAGGTTTGTGAACAACTTCTTTGTGATGTGTGCATTCATCTCACAGAGTTGAACCATTCCTTTGATTCAGCAGTTTGGAAACAGTCTTTTTTTAGGATCTGCAATGGGATACTTTTGAGAACTTTGAGGCCCGTGGTGAAAAAGGAAACACGTTCCCATAAAAACAAGATAGAAGCTTTCTGAGAAACATCTTTTTGATATATGTATTTATCCCAGAGAGTTGAATCTTTCTTTTGATGAGCAGATTGGAAACAGTATTTTGTAGAATTTCCAAATGGTTATTAGTTAGCACTTTGTGTCCTATGTTGAAAAAGGAATTATCTTTACATAAATACTAGAATATTTCAGAGAAACTGCTTTGTGATGTGTGATTTCATCCCACAGAGTTAACCATTTCTCTTCATTGAGCAGATTGGAAATTCTGTTCTTGTAAAATCTGCAAAGGGATATTTGTCAGCGCTTTGAGGCCTATGGTGGAAAAGGAATTATCTTCATGTAAAAACTGGACAGAAGCTTTCTGTGAAACATCTTGGAGATGCGAGAATTCATCTCACAGAATTGAAACATTCTTTTGTTTGAGCAGTTTATAAGCAGTATTTTGGTAGAATCTGCAAAGGGATATTTGTGATGCTTTGATGCCTATGGTGAAAAAGGAAATATTTTCACATGAAAACTACAGAGAAGCTTTCTCAGAAAACTCCTTGTGATGTGTGCATTCATCTCACAGATTTGAACCTTTCATTGGATTGAGCAATTTGGATACAGTATTTTTGCAGAATCTGTAAAGGCATATTTTTGAGAGATTTGAGGCTTATGATGAAATAGGAAATATCTTCACATAAAAACTAGACAGAAGCATCCCAAGAAACTTCTTTGTGATGTGTGCATTCATCCCATAGAGCTCAACCATTCTTTTGATTGAACAGTTTGGAAACAGTCTTTTTGTAGAATCTGCAAAGGGATATTTAGGAGTGCTTTGAGGCCTATGGTGAAAAAGGAAATATATTCACATAAAAAGTATAAAAAATGTTTCTCAGAAACAGCTTTGTGATGTAAGCATTCATCTCACAGAGGTAAAATTTTCTTTTCTCTGGTCAGTCTGGAAACTTCTTGTAGAGTCGGCAAAGGGATATTTATGAGTCCATTGAGGCCTATGGTGTAAAAAGAAATATCTTCACATAAAATTTAGAGAGAGGCTTTCTGAGAAACCTCCTTGTGATGTGCACATTCATCTCACAGATTTGAAACTTTCATTGGATTGAGCAATTTGGATACAGTATTTTTGTAGAATCTGTAAAGGCATATTTTTGACAGCTTTGAGGCTTATGATGAAATAGGAAATATCTTCACATAAAAACTAGACAGAAGCTTCCCAAGAAACTTCTTTGCAATGTGTGCATTCATCTCATAGAGCTCAACCATTCTTTTGATTGAACAGTTTGAAAAGAGTCTTTTTGTAGAACCTGCAAAGGGATATTTATGAGTGTTTTGAAGCCTATGGTGAAAAAGGAAACATATTCACATAAAAAGTATAAACAAGGTTTCTCAGAAACAGCTTTGTGATGTAAGCATTCATCTCACAGAGGTAAACTTTTCTTTTCTCTGGTCAGTCTGGAAACTGTTCTTGTAGAGTCTGCAAAGGGATATTTACGAGTCCTTTGAGGCCTATGGTGAAAAAAGAAATATCTTCACATAAAAATTAGAGAGAGGCTTTCTGAGAAACGTCTTTGTGATGTGGGAATTCATCTCACAAAGATGAAACTTACTTTTGATTGAGCAGTATGGAAACTATCTGTTTGTGGAATCCACAAAGGGATATTTATGAGCATTTTGAGGCCAATGGTAAAAAAGGAAATGTATTCATATAAAAGGTATAAAGAAGGTTTCTAAGAAACAGCTTTGTGATGTGTGCATTGACCTCACAGAGGTAAATGTTTATTTTCTCTGATTAGTCTGGAAACTCTGTTGTTGTAGAATCTGCAAAGGGATATTTGTGAGTGCTTTCAGGCCTATGGTGAAAAAGAAAATATCTTCACATAAAAACTAGACAGAAGCTTTCTTAGTGGCTTCTTTGTGATGTGTGCAATCATCTCACAGAGTTCAACCATTATTTTGATTGAGCAGTCTGGAAACTGGCTTTTTGTAGAATCTGCAAGGGATATTTTTCAGGACTTTGAGTGCTATGGTGAAAAAGGAAATATCTTCACATAAACAATGGATAGAAGATTTCTGAGAAACCTCTTTGTGATGTGTGCATCCATCTCACAGAGTTCAAACATTTATTTGGTTGAGCAGTTGGGAAGACGTCTTTTTGCAGAATCTGCAAAGGGATATTGCTGAGCACTTTGAGGCTTATGGTGAAAAAGGAAATACCTTCACATAAAAACTATAAAGAAGGTTTCTGATAAAATTCTTTGTGATGTATGCATTCATCTCATGGAGTTGAACTATTTTTTTGATTGAGCAGTTTGGAAACAATCTTTTTGTAGAATCTGCAAAGGGATATTTTTGAGCGCTTTGAGTCCTAGGGAGAAAAAAATAAATATCACCACATAAAAAGTATAAAGAAGGTTTCTGAGAAAGAGTTTTGTGATGTGTGCATTCATCTCACAGAGGAAAACATTTGTTTTCTTTGATCAGTCTGGAAATTCTGTTCTTGTAAAATCTGCTAAGGGATATTTGTGAGCAGATGGAGGCCTATAGTGAAAAAGGAAATGTCTTCATATAAAAATTAGACAGAAGCCTCCTGTGAAACTTCTTAGTGATGTGTGCATTCATCTCACAGATTTGAAACTTTCTTTTCTTTGAGCCGTTTGGAAACAGTCTTTATGTAGAACCTGCAAAAGGCTATTTGGAGCACTTTGTGGCCTATGGTGAAAAAGGAAATATATTCACATAAAAACTAGACTGAAGGATTCTGAGAAACTTCTTTGAGGTGTGTGCATTCATCTCACAAAGTTCAATAATTATTTTTATTGAGCAGTTTGGAAACAGTCTTTTTGCAGAATCTGCAAAGAGATATTTGTGAGGGCATTGAGGCCTATGGTTAAAAAGGAAACATTCACATAAAAACTTAATAGAAGCTTTCTGAGAAACTTCTTTTTGACATGTGCATTCATCTCACAGAATTGAAACTTTCTTTTGAGGAGCAGTGTGGAAACAGACTTTTTGTAGAATCTGCAAAGGAACAATTTTGAGCACTTTGCATCCAGTGGTGAAAAAGGAAATACTTTCACATGAAAACTAGACAGAATGATTCTGAGAAACTGCTTTGTGATATGTGCACTCATCTCCCAGATGTTTCTGTTTCTTTTCATTGAGAAGATTTGAAACTCTTTTCTTGTAAAATCTCCAAAGTGATATTTATGAGCCCTTTGAAGCATATGGTGAAAAAGGAAATATCTTCACATAAAAACTACACAGAAGCTTTCTGAGAAACATTCTGGTGATGTGAGCATTCATCTCACAGAGTTGAAATATTCTTTTGATTGAGCAGTGTGTGAAGAGTCTTTTTGTAGAATCTGCAAAGGGATATTTGTGAACCTTTTGAGGCTTATGGTGAAAAAGGAAATATCTTCACATAAAAACTAGAGAGAAGCTTTCTGAGAAACCTCTTTGTGGGGTGCATACATCTCACAGAGTTGAACCTTTCTTTTGATTGAGCAATTTGGTAAAAGTATTTTTGTAGAATCTGTAAAGGGATATTTGTGAGCACTTTGAGGCCAGTGGTGAAAAAGCAAGTATCTTCACTTAAAATCTAGACAGAAGCATTCTGAGAAACTTCCTTGTGATGTGTGCATTCATCACACAGAGTTAAACTTTTGTTTTGGTTGAGCAGTTTGGAAACAGTCTTTTTGTAGAATCTGCAAATGGATATTTGGAGCGCTTTGAGGCCTGTGGTGAAAAAGAAATATATTCACATAAAAACTAGACTGAAGGGTTCTGAGAAACTTCTTTGAGATGTGTGCATTCATCTGACCGTGTTCAATAATTCTTTTTATTGAGCAGTTTGGAAACAGTCTTTTTGTAGAATCTGCAAAGGGACATTTCTGAGGGCTTTGAGGTGAGGCCTATGGTGAAAAAGGAAATATCTTCACAGAAAAGATAAAAAGAAAGTTTCTGAGAAACTTCTTCATGATGTGTGCATTCATCTCACAGAGTTGAAACATTCTTCAGATTGAGCAGTTTGAAAACAGTCCTTTTGGTACAAACTGCAAAGGGATATTTAGGAGCACATTGAGGCCTATGGTGAAAAAAGAAATATCTTCACATAAAAACTAGAAAGAAACATTCTGAGAAGCTGCTTTAAGATATGTGTATTCATCTCACAGAGGTAAATATTTCTTTTCATTGAGCAGTTTGTAAACTCTGTTATTCTAGAATCTACAAAGGGATATTTTTGAGTGCTTTGAGGCCCACATTGAAAAAGGGACTATCTTCACATAAAAACTAGTGAGAAGCTTGCTGAGAAACTACTTTCTGATGTGTGCATTCATCTAACAGAGTTGAAACTTTCCTTTGATTGAGCAGTTTGGAAAGTCTTTTTGTAGATTCTGCAAAGGTATATTTGGGAGTGCATTGAGGACTATGTTCAAAAAGGGAATATCTTCACATAAAAACGAGAAGGAGGTTTTCTGAGAAACTTCTTTGTGATGTGCACATTCGTCTCACAGTGTTGAACCACTCTGTTTATTGAGCAGTTTGGAAACATTCTTTTCATAGAATTTGCAAAGGGATATCTGGGAGCACCTTGAGGCATATGGTGAAAAAGGAAATATCTTCACATAAAAAGTATAAAGAAATTTTCTGAGTAACTCCTTTCTGACATGTGCATTCATCACACAGAAGTAAAAGTTTCCTCCCATTGAGCAGTTAGTTTTTATGTGAAGATGTTTCCCTTTTCACGATAGACCTCAAACTGCCTATATATATCCCTTTGCAGATTCTACAAAAAGACTGTTTCCAAACGGCTCAAAGAAAGTTTCCACTCTGCGAGATGAATGCACACATCACAGAGAAGTTTCTCAAAAAGATTCTGTCTACTTTTTATTTGTTGATACTCCCTTTTTCACCGTAGGCCTCAAACCACTCATAAATAACCCTTTGCAGGTTCTACAAAAAGACTGTTTCCAAACTATTCAATCAAAAGAAAGGTTCAACTCTGTGAGGTGAATGCACACATCACAAAGAAGTTTCTCAGAAAGCTTCTGTCTAGTTTTTATTTGATGACGTTTCCTTTTTCAATATAGGCCTCAAAGTGCTCACAAGTGTCTCGTTACAGAATTTACAAAAAGACTGTTCCCAAACTGCCCAGCAAAAACAAAGCTTCAACTCTTTGAGATGAATGCACACATCACAAAGAAGTTTCTCAGAAAGCTTCTGTCCAGTTTTTATTTGAAGGTATTTCCTTTTTCACCATAAGTCTCAAAGCATTCAAATTATCACTTTGCATATTCTACAAAAACATTTTCCAACCTGCTCTATCTAAAGAAAGGTTCAAAGCTGTGAGAAGAAAGCACACATCAAAAAGAAGTTTCATAGAATGCTTCTGTCTAGTTTTTATGTGTAGACATTTCCTTTTTCACCATAGGCCAAAAAGGGATCCCAAATATCCTTTTGTACATTCTACAAAAGGACTGTTTCAAAACTGTTCAATCCAAAGACAGTTTCAACTCTTCGAGATGAATGCACACATCACATTGAAGTATCTCAGAAAGCTTCTGTCTAGTTTTTGTGTGAACATATTTCTTTTTTCACCATAGGCTTCAAAGAGCTCACAAATATCACAAAGCATCTTCTACAAAAAGACTCTATCCAAACTGGTCAATGAAAAGAACACATCAAATCTGTGAAATGAATGAGCACATCAAAAAGAATTTTCTCAGAAAGCTTCTGTCTAGTTTTTATGTGAAGATATTTCCATTTTCACCATAGACCTGAAATCACCTACATACGTCCCTTTGCAGATTCTACAAAAAGATTGTTTCCAAACTGCTTAATCAAAGAAAGCTTTCTACTCTGTGAGATGAATGCACACATCACAGAGAAGTTTCTCAGAAAGTTTCTATCTAGTTCTTGTTTGTCGATACTCCTTTTTTCACCATAGACCTCAAACTGCTCATAAATAATCCTTTGTAGATTCTACAAAAGGACAGTTTCCAAACTGCTCAATCAAAAGAAAGGTTCAACTCTGTGTGATGAATGCACACATCACAAAGAATTTTCTCAGAAGGCTTCTGTCTAGATTTTATTTGTGGATATTTCCTTTTTCACAACAGGCCTCAAAAAGCTCACAAATATCCCTTTGCATATTCTACAAAAAGACTGCTTCCAAACTACTCAGTGAAAGAAAATTCAACTCTGTGAGATGAATGCACACATCACAAAGTGGTTTCTCAGAATACTTCTGTCTAGTTTTTATATGAAGATATTTCCTTTTTCACCACGTGCCTCAAACCACTCAAAAACATCCCTTTGCAGATTCTCCAAAAAGACTGTTTCCAAACTGCTCAATCAAAAGAAAGATTCAACTCTTTGTGATGCATACACCCACCACAAAGAAGTTTCCCAGAAAACATGAGTCTAGTTTTTATGTGAAGATATTTCCTTTTTCACCATAAGCCTCAAAGCCTTCACAAATATCACTTTGCAGTTTCTATGAGAAGACTGTTTCCAAACTGCTCAATCAAAAGAAAATTTCAACCCTGTGAGACGAAAGCACACATCACAAAGAAGTTTTTCAGAAAGCTGCTGTCTACGTTTCATTTTTCGATATTTCCGTTTTCACCATAGGACTCAAACCACTGAAACACATCACTTTGCAGATTCTACAAAAAGACGGTTTCCAAACTGCCCAATGAAAAGAAAGGTTCAACTCTCTGAGACAAATGTGCACATCATGAAGAAGTTTCTCAGAATGCTTCTCTCTAGGTTTTATGTGAAAATATTTCCTTTTTCACTGCAGACCTCAAACTACTCATAAATATCCCTCTGCACATTCTACAAAAATACTGTTTCCAACCTGATAAGTCAAAAGAAAGTTTCAACTCTGTGAGATGAATGCACACATCACAAGGAAGTTTCTCAGATAGCTTCTGTCTACTTTTTATGTGAAGGTATTTCCTTTTTCACCATATGCCTCAAAACGCCTTCAAATATCCCTTTACAGATTATACAAAAATACTCTTCCCAAACTGCTCAATCAAAACAAAGGTTCAACTCTGTGAGATGAATGCACACATCTCAGAGAAGTTTCTTTGAAAGCTTCTGTATAGTTTTTATGTAAAGATATTTCATTTTACACTATAGGCCTCAAAGAGCTCAAAAATGTCTCCTTACAGATTCTACAAAAATACTGTTTTTGAACTGGTGAATCAAAACAAATATTCAACTCTGTGAGATGAATGCACACATCCTAAAGAAGTTTCTCAGAAAGCTTTTTTATAGGTTTAGGTGAAGATATTTCCTTTTCCACCATAAGCCTGAAAGCATTCACAGATATCTCTTTGCAGATTGTACAAAAAGACTATTTAAGAACTTCTCAATCAAAACAAAAGGTCAACTATGTGAGATGAATGCACACATCACAAAGAAGTTTCTCAGAAAGCTTCTGTTTAGATTTTATTTGTAGATAATTCATTTTTCACCATAGGTTTCAAATTGCTCACAAATATTCCTTGCAGTTTCTAAAAAAGACTGTTTCCAAACTATTCAATCAAAAGAGCATTTCAACTCTGTGAGATGAACACACACATCACAAAGAAGTTTCTCAAAAACCTTCTGTCTAGTTTTCATGTGAAGATAATTCCTTTTTCAACATAGGCCTCAATGGGCTCACAAATATCCCTATGCAGATCCTACAAAAAGACAGTTTCCAAACTACTCAATCAAAAGGAAGATTCAACTCTGTGAGATGAATGCACACATCACAAAGAAGTTTCTCAGAGAGCTTCTGTCTAGATATTATTTGTGGCTATTTCCTTTTTCACCATAGGCCTCAAAGGGCTCACAGATATCCCTTTGCAGATTATATAGAAACACTGTTTCCAACCTGCTCACTCTAAAGAGGGGTTCAACACTGTGAGATGAAAACACCCATCACAAAGAAGTTTCTCAGAATGCTCCTGTCTAGTTTTTATGTGAAGATATTTCCTTTTTCACCAGAGGCCTCAAATCGCTCACAAATGTCCCTATGCAGATTCTACATAAAGACTGTTTTCAAACTGCTCAATGAAAAGAAAGGCTCAACTCGGTGAGATGAAATCACACAACATGACGAAGTTTCTCAGAATGATTCTGTCTAGTTTTTGTATGATGATATTTCCTTTTTCACCATAGGCCTCAAAGGGTTCACAAATATCACTATGCAGATTCTACAAAAAGAATGCTTACAAATGGATCAATCAAAAGGAAGCTTCAACTCTGTGAGATGAATGCACACATCACAAAGAAGTTTCTCAGAAAATTTCTGTCTAGTTTTTTTGTGAGGATGTTTCTTTTTTCTCCATAAACCTCAAATTGTTCACAAATACCACCTTGCAGATTATACAAAAAGCTCCCAAACTGCTCAATCAAAACAAAGGTTCAACCCTGTGAGATGAATGCACACAGCACAAAGAAGTTTCACAGAAAGCTTCTTTCCAGCTTTTATTTGTGGATATTTCCTTTTTCACCTTAGGCCTCAAACTGCTCACAAATATATTTTTGCAGATTCTCCAAAGAGACGTTTCCAAACAGCTCAATCAAAAGACAAGTTCAACTCTGTGAGATGAATGCACACATCACAAAGAAGTTTCTCAGAATGCTTCTCCATAGTTTTTTTGTGAATACATTACCTTTTTCACCATATGCCCCAACATTTTCACAAATATCCCTATGCAAATTCCATAAAAAAACTGCTCCTAAAATTCTGAATCAAAAGGAAGCTTCAAATCCGTGAAATGAATGCATATACACCAAAGAAGTTTCTCAGAAAGATTCTGTTTAGTTTTCATGTGCATATATTTCCTTTCTCACCATATGCCTCAAAGTGCCCAGATATATCACTTTGCAGATTCTACCAAAAGACTGTTTCCAAAATGCTCAATCAAAAGAAAGGTTCAAACCCATGAGATGAATGCACCCATCACAAAGAAGTTTCACAGAAAGATTCTGTCCAGATTTTATTAGTGGATATTTCCTTTTTCACAATAAGCCTGACAGGGCTCACAAAAATCCTTTGGCAGAATCTACAAAAAGACTGTTTACAAGCTGCTCAATCAAAAGAAAGTTTCAACTCTGTGTGATGAACGCACACATCACATAGAAGATTCTCAGGAAGATTCTGTCTGGCTTTGATGTGAAGACATTTCATTTTTTACCATAGATGTCAAACCTCCTACATATATACCTCTGCAGATTATTCAAAAAGCCTGCTTCCAAACTACTCAATCAGAAGAAACGTTCCACTCTGTGAGATGAATGCACACATTACAAAGAAGTTTCTTAGAATAGTTTTGTCTAGTTTTTATGTGAAGACTTTTCCTTTTTCACTGTAGGCCAAAAATGGATTGCAAATATCCCCTTGCAGATCCTACAAAAAGATTGATTCAAAACTTCTCAATCAAAAGAAAGGTTCAACTCTGTGAGACAAATGCACACATCCAAGAAAGTTTCTCAGAAACCTTCTATGTAGTTTTTATGTGAAGATATTTCCTTTTTCACCATAGACCTCAAAGCTCTCTCAAATGTCTCTTTGCAGATTCTACAAGAAGACGGTTTCCAAACTTCTCAATCAAAAGGCAGGTTCATATCTGTGAGGTAAATGCACACATCACAAAGAAGTTTCTCAGAAAGCTTCTGTCTAGTTGTTATGGGCTGATATTTCCTTTTTCACCATAAGCTTCAAAGCCTTCAGAAATATCAGTTTTCAGATTCTACAAAAAGTGTGTTTCCAAACTGCTCAATGAAAAGAAAGGTTCAACTCTGAGAGATGAATGCACACATCACAAAGAGGTTTCTCAGAAATCTTCTGTCTGGTTTTTATGTGAAGATATTTCCTTTGTCACCATAGGCCTCCTATCACTCACAAATATCCCTTTGCAGATTCTACAAAAAGACAGTTTCCAAACTGCTCAATCAAGAGAATGGTTCAACTCTGTGACATGAAGGCACACATCACAAAGAAGTTTCTCAGAAATATTCTGTCTAGTTTTTATGTGAATATATTTACTTTCTCACCATATGCCTTAAGACACTCACAAATATCCCTTTGGAGATGCTCCAAAAAGATGGTTTCCAAACTGCTCAATCAATAGAAAAGTTCAACTCTGTGAAATGAATGCACACATGACAAAGAAGTTTCTCAGAATGTTTCTGTGTAGATTTTATTTGTAGATATTTCCTTTTTCACCATCGGCCTCAAACTGCTCACAAATATCGCTTTGCAGAATCTACAAAAAGACCGTTTCCAAACTGCTCAATCAACAGCAATGTTGAAATCTGTGAGATGAATGCACACATCACAAAAAGGCTTCTCAGAAAGGTTCTGTCTATTTTTTATGTGAAGATATTTCCTTTTTCAACATAAGCCTCAAATCGTTCACAAATATCATTTTGAAGATTCTACAAAAAGACTGTTTCCAAACTGCTCAATCAAAAGAAAAGTTCAACTCCGTGAGATGAATGCAGACATCACAAAGAAGTTTCTCAGGAAGATTCTTTCTAGTATGTATTTGTAGACATTTCCCTTCTCACCATAGGGCTCAAACCGCTCACAAATATCCATTTATAGATCTACAAAAGACTCTTTCCAAACAGCTCAATTAAAAGAAAGGTTCAACTCTTGAGATGAATGCACACGTCAAATAGAGGTTTCTCAGAAAGCTTCTGTCTAGTTTTTATGTGAATGTATTTCCTTTTTCACCATTAGCCTCAAAGCTTTCACAAATGTCCCTTTGCAGATTTTACAAAAAGACTGTTGCCTAACTGCTCAATCAAAAGATCAGTTCCAAACTGTGAGATGCATGCTGACATCACAAAGAAGTTTCTCAGAAAGATTCTGTCTAGTTTTTACCTGAATATATTTACTTTCTCACCTTAGGCCTCAAACGGCCCCCAAATATCCCTTTGCAGATTTTCCAAAAAGACACTTTACACACTGCTCAATCAAAAGAAAGTTTCAACACTGTGATATGAATGCTCACATCAAAAAAAAAGTGTCTCAGAAATCTTCTGTCTAGATTTTATTTGTGGATATTTCCTTTTTCACCATAAGCCATAAACTGCTTAAAAATATCCCTTTGCAGATTCTACAGAAAGACAATTTACAAACTCCTCAATCAAAAGAAAGTTTCAACCCTGTGATATGAATGCTCACATCACAAAAAAGTGTCTCAGTAAGCTTCTGTCTAGATTTTATTTGTTGATATTCCCTTTTTCACTTTAAGCCATAAATCACTTAAAATATCACTTTGGAGATTCTACAAAAAGACTGTTTCCAAACAGCTCAATGAAAATAATGGTTCAACTCTGAGTTGAATGCGCTCATCACAAAGAAGTGTCACAGAAAGATTCTGTCCAGGTTTTATTAGTGGATATTTCCTTTTTCACCCTAAGCCTGAAAGGGCTCACAAATATCCTTTGGCAGAATCTTTAAAAAGACCGTTTACAAACTGCTCAATCAAAAGAAACATTCAGCTCTGTGTGATGAATGCACACATCATAAACAAGGTTCTCAGAAAGATTTTGTCTAGTTTTTATGTGAAGATATTTCCTTTTTCACCATAGGCCTCAAAGCGCTCCAAATATCCAATTGCATATTCTACTAAAAGACTTTTTCCAAACTGCTCAATCAAAAGAAAGGTTCAACTATATGAGATGAAAGCGCATATCACAAAGAAGTTTCTCAGATGGTTTCTTTCTAGTTTTAATGTGAAGATATTTCCTTTTTCACCATACGCTTCAGTGGGCTCAAAAATATCTCTTTGCAGAACCTACAAATGGCCTCTTTCCAAACTGCTCTAACAAAGGAAAGGTTCAACTCTGTGAGGCGAAATCACATATCACAAATAAGTTTCTCAGAAAGCTTCTGTCTAGTTTTCATGGGAAGATATTTCCTATTTCACCTTAGGCCATAAAGGGATAACAAATATCCCTTTACAGAATCTACAAAAAGACTCTTTCCTAACTGCTCCATCAAAAGAAAATTTCAACTTTATGAGATTAATGGATGCATCACAAAGCAGCTTCTCAGAAAGCTTCTGTCTAGTTTTTATGTGAAGATATTTCTTTTTCACCATAGGCCTCAAACGTCTAAGAAATATCCCTTTGCAGATTGGACATAAAGACTGTTTCCAAACTTCTCAATCAAAAGACATTTTCAACTCTGTGTGATGAATGTACACATCACAAAGAACTTTCTCAGAATGCTTCTGTCTAGTTTTTATGTGAAGATATTTACTTTTTCACCATAGGCCTTAAACCGCTCCCAATTATCCCTCTGCATATAATACAAAAAGACTGCTTCCAAACTGCTCAATGAAAAGAAAGTTCAACTCTGTGGGATAAAAGCACACATCACAAAGACGTTCTTCAGAACGTTTCTCACTAGATTTTATGTGAAGATATTTAGTTTTTCACCACAAGCCACAAAGTGCTCCAAATATCCATTTGCAGATTCTTCAAAAAGACTGTTTCCAAACGGATCAATCAAAAGAAAGTTTCAACTCTGTGAGATGAATGCAAATATCACAAAGAAGTTTCTCAGAATGCTTCTGTCTAGTTTTTCTGTGAAGATATTTCATATTTCACCATGGCCCTCAATGGGCTCACATATATCCTTTCGCAGATTCTACAGAAAGACTGTTTCTGAACTTCTCAATGAAAAGAAATGTTCAACTCTGGGAGATGAATGCACACATGAAAAAGAAGTTTCTCAGAATGCCTCTGTGTAGTTTTTATGCTAAGATATTTCTTTTTCACCACAGACCTCAAACCACTCAGAAATATCCCTTTGCAGATTGTACAAAAAGATGGTTTCCAAACTGCTCAATGAAAAGAAAGGTTCAACTCTGTGACATGAATATGCACATCACAAAGAAGTTTTTCAGAAAGCTTCTGTTTAGTTTTTAATTGAAAATATTTCCTTTTTCACCATAGGCCTCAAAGCCCTCCAAATATCCTTTTGCAGAATCTACAAAAAGAGAGTTTCCACACTGTTCAATGAAAAGAAAGATTCAAATCTGAGAGTTGAAAGCACACATCACAAAGAAGTTTCCCATAATGCTTCTGTCTACTTGTTTTGTGAAGATATTTTCTATTTCAATATAAGCCTCAAAGGGCTCACAAATATCCCTTTGCAGACTCTACAAAAAGACAGTTTTCGAACTGCTCCATGAAAAGAAAGTTTCAACTCTGTGAGACGAATGCACAAATAATAAATTAATTTCTCATAATGCTTCTGTCTAGTTTTTATGTGAAGATATTTCTTTTTCACCATAGGCATAAAACCGTTCAGAAATATCCCTTTGTAGATTCTACAAAAAGACTGTTTCCAATCTGCTCAATCAAAAGAAAGGTTCAACCCTGTGAGATGAATGCACATATAACAAAGAAGTTTCTCAGAAATCTTCTGTCTTGTTTTTATGTGAAGATATTTCCTTTCTCAACGTAGGCCTCAAAGTGATCCAAATATCCATTTGCAGATTCTACAAAAAGACTGTTTCAAAACTGATCAATCAAAACAAATTTTTAACTCTCTGAGATGAAAGCACACATAACAAAGAAGTTACTCAGCTTTTCTCTAGTTTGTATGTGAAGATATTTCCATTTCACCTGAGGCCATAAAGGGCTCACAAATATTCCTTTGAAGGTTCTACAAAAAGACTGTTTCCAAAGTGCTCAATCAAAAGAAAGGTTCAACTCTGTGAGATGAATGCACACATCACAAAGAAGTTTCTCAGAATACTTCTGTCTAGTTATTATGTGAAGATATTTCCTTTGTCACCATAGTCTTTAAACCGCTCAAAAATATCCCTCTGCAGATACTACAAAAAGACTATTTCCAAACTGGTCCATCAAAGAAAGTTTCAACTCTGTGAGATGAATGGACTCATCACAAAGAAGTTTCTCAGAATTCTTCTGTCTAGTTTTTATGTGAACATATTTCCTTTTTCACCGTAGGACTGAAATTGCTCCAAATATCCATTTGCAGAACCTACAAAAAGAATGTTTCCAAACTGCTCAATCAAAAGATAGGCGCAACTCTGTGAGACGAAAGCACACATCACAAAGAAGTTTCTCAGAAAGCTTCTGTCTACTTTTTATATGAAGGTATTTCCTTTGGCACCATAGGCCTCAAACTGCTCACAAATATAACTCCACTTATACTTCCAAGAGACTTTCTCCAAATTGCTAAATCAAAAGAAACGTTCAACATTGTGAGATGAATGCACACATCACAAAGAAGTTTCCCAAAATGCTTCTGTCTAGTTATTTTGTGAAGTTATTTCCTTTTTCACTACAGTCTTTAAACCACTCAAAAATATCCCTCTGCAGATACTACAAAAAGACTGTTTCCAAACTGATCCATCAAAGAAAGTTTCAACTCTGTGAGATGAATGGACTCATCACAAAGAAGTTTCTCAGAATTCTTCTGTCTAGTTTTTATGTGAACATATTCCCTTTTTCACCATAGGACTCAAATTGTTCCAAATATCCATTTGCAGATTCTACAAAAAGAATGCTTCCAAACTTCTCAATCAAAAGAAAGGTGATACTTTGTGAGATGAAAGCACATATCACAAAGTAGTTTCTCAGAAAGCTTCTGTTTACTTTTTATATGAAGGTATTTCCTTTTGCACAATAGGCCTTAAACTGCTCACAAATATAACTCCGCTTATACTTCCAAGAGACTTTCTCCAAATTGCTAAATCAAAAGAAACGTTCAAATTTGTGATATGAATGCACACATCACAAAGAAGTTTCTCAAAATGCTTCTGTCTAGTTTTCATGTGAAGATATTTATTTTTCACCATTGGCCTCAAACCACTCTGAAATATCCCTTTGCAGTTTGTACAAAAACACTGTTTCCAAACTGCTCAATGAAAAGAAATGGTCAACTATTAGAGATGAATGGAAATGTCACAAATAGTTTTCTCAAAAAGCTACTGTCTAGTTTTTATGTGAAGATATTTCCTTTTCCACTATAGGCCTCAAAACGCTCCAAATATCCATTTGCAGATTCTACAAAAAGACTGTTTCCAAACCACCCCATAAAAAGAAAGGTTCAACTCTGTGAGAGGAAAGTGCACATCACAAAGAAGTTTCTCAGAAAGCTTCTATCTAGTTTTTATGTGAAGATATTTCATATTTCAACATAGGCCATAAGGGGCTCACAAATATCCATTTTCAGATTCTAAGAAAATACATGTTCCAAACTGCTAAATCAAAAGAAAGGTTTAACTCTGTGAGACGAATGGGCACATCACAAAGAAGTTTCTCAGAAAGCTTCTGTCTAGTTTTTATGTGAAAATATTTCTTTTTCACCATAAGCCACAAAAGGCTAAGAAATTTCCCTTTTCAGCTTCTACAAAAGTCTGTTTCCAAACTGCTCAATTGAAAGAAATGTTGAATTCTGTGACATGAATTGACACATCACAAAGAAGTTTCTCAGAAATCTTCTGTCTAGTTTTTATGTGAAGATTCTTCCTTTTTCACCATGGGCCTCAAATAGCTCCAAATATCCATTAGCAGATTCTGCAAAAAGACTTTCCAAACTGCTCAATCAAAAGAAAGGTTCAGTACTGTGAGAAGAAAGCACACATCACAAAGAAGTTTCTCAGAAATCTTCTGTCTAGTTTTTATGTGGAGATATTTTGTATTTCATCACAGGCCATAAAGAGCTCACAAATATCTCTTTGCAGATTCTACAAAACGACTGTTTCCAAACTGCTCAATCAAAAGAAAGGTTCGACTCTGTGACATGAATGGACACATCACAAAGAAGTTTTTCAGAATGCTTCTGTCTACTTTTTATGTACAGATATTTCGTTTTCACCATAGACCTCAAATGGCTCAGAAATATCCCTTTGCACATATTACAAAAAGACTATTTCCAAACTGCTCAAACAAAAGAAAGATTCAACTCCCTGAAATGAAAGCTCGCATCACAAAGAAGTTTCTCAAAGTGCTTCTGTCTAGTTTTTATGTGAATATATTTCCTTTTTGACCTTTGTCCTCAAAGCTCCCCAAATATCCATTTGTAAGCTCTTCAAAAAGACTGTTTCCAAAGTGATCAATCAAAAGAAAGGTTCAACTGTGTAGGATGAAAGCACACATCACAAAGAAGTTTCTCAGAAAGATTCTGTCTAGTATTTATGTGAAGATATTTCCTGTTTCTCCGGAGGCCTAAAGGGGATCACAAATATCAATTTGCAGATGCTACAAGAAGACAGTTTCCAAACTGCTCAATGAAAAGAAAGGATCAACTCTGTGAGGTGAATGCACAGATAAAAAAGAAGTTTCTCAGAATGCTTCTGTCTAGTTTTTATGTGAAGATATTTCTTTTTCACCACAGGCCTGAAACCACTCAGAAATTTTCCTTTGCAGGTTGCACAAAAACAATGTTTCCAAACTCTTCAATGAACAGAAAGGTTCAACTCTTTGATATGAATGCAAACATCACAAAAAGTTATCTCTAAAAGCTTCTGTCTGGTTTTTATGTGAATATTTACTTTTTCAGCATAGGCATCAAACAGCTCACAAATATACATTTGCAGATTCTATACAATGACTTGTTCCCACACTGCTCAATGAAAAGAAATGTTCAAATTTGTGAGATGAAAGCACGCATCACAAAGAAGTTTCTCAGAAAGGTTCTGTCTAGTTTTTAGGTACAGATACTTCCTTTTTCAACTTTTGCCTCAAATCACTCCAAATATCCATTTACCGATTCTACAAAAAGAGTGTTTCCAAACTGCTCAATCAAAGGAAACGTTCAACTCTGTGAAATGAAAGCACACATCACAAAGAAGTTTCTCAGAATGCTTCTGTCTAGTTATTATGTGAAGACATTTTCTATTTCACTATAGGACTCAAAGGGCTCAGAAATATCCCTTTGCAGATTCTACAAAAGGACTGTTTCCAAACTGCTCAATCAAAAAGAAGGTTTGCAAGCATCACAAAGAAGTTTCTCAAAAATCTTCTGTCTAGTTTTTATTTGAAGATATTTCCTATTTCATCATAGGTCTCAAAGGGCTCAGAAATATCCCTTTGCAGATTCTATGAAAAGACTCTTTCCGAACTACTGAATGAAATGAAAGTTTCAAATCTGTGGGATGAATGCACACATCACAGAGAAGTTTCCTGGAATGCTTCTGTCTGATTTTTATGTGAAGATATTTCTTTTTCACCATAGGCCTCAAATCACTCAGAAATATCCCTTTACAGATTGTGCAAAAAGACTGTTTCTAAACAGCTCAATGAAAAGGAAGATTCAACTCTGGGAAATGAATGCAAACATCACAAAGAAGTTTCTCAAAAAGCATCTGTCTGGTTTTTATGTGAAGGTATTTCCTTTTTCACCATAGGCCTCAAACTGCTCACAAACATCCCTTTGCAGATTCTACAAAAAGACTGTTTCCAAACTGCACAATGAAAAGAAAGGTTAAACTCTGTGAGATGAAAGCACACATCACAAAGAAGTTTCTCAGAATGCTTTTGTATAGTTTTATGTGAAGAAGTTTCCTTTTTCACCATAGCAATCAAAAGAAGGGTTCAAATGTGTGGGATGAATGCACACATCCCAAAGAAGCTTCTCAGAAAACTTCTGTTTAGTTTTTTGTGAAGATATTTCCTTTTTCACCATGGGCCTCAAAGCTCTCCAAATATCCACTTGCAGATTCTACAAAAAGAGTGTTTCCAATCTGCTCAATCAAAAGAAAGGTTCAACTCTGTCAGGTGAAAGCACACGTCACAAAGAAGTTTCTTAGAAACCTTCTGTCTAGTTTATATGTGAAGATATTTCATATTTCAAAATAGGCCTCAAAGGGCTCAGAAGTATACCCTTGCAGATGCTACAAAAAAGAGTGTTTCCAAACAGCTCAATCAAAAGAAAGATTTAACTTGGTGAGATGAATGCACACATTACATAGAAATCTCTCATAATGTTTCTGTCTAGTTTTTTTGAGAAGCCATTTCCTTTTTCACTATAGGCCTCAGTCTGCTCATTAATAGCCCTCTGCAGATACTAGAAAAAGAGTCTTTCCAAACTGCTCAATCAAACTAAAGGTTCAAATCTTTGAGATGAAAGCCCACGTCACAAAGAAGTTTCTCAGAAAGTTTCTGTCTAGTTTTTATGTGAAGATATTTCCTATTTCACCTTAGGCCTCAAAGGGATCACAACTATCCCTTTTCAGATACTACAAAAAACTCTTTCCGAACTGCTTCATCAAAGTAAAGGTTCAATTCTGTGAGATGAATGCACACATAAAAAATTAGTTTCTCAGAATGCTTCTGTCTTGTTTTTATGTGAAGATATTACTTTTTCACCATAGGTCTCAAACCGCAAACAGATATTCCTTTGCAGATTGCACAAAAAGTATGTTTCCACACTGCTCAATGAACAGAATGTTTCAACTCAGTGAGATGAATGCAAACATCACAAAGAGTTTTCTCAAAATACTTCTATTTAGGTATTATGTGAAGGTATTTACTTTCTCACCATAGGCCTCAAACTGCTCACAAATATCCCTTTGCAGATTCTACAAAATGACTTGTTGCCAAACTGCTCAATGAAAAGGAAGGTCCAAATCTGAGATGAAAGCACGCATCACAAAGAAGTTTCTCAGAAGTTTCTGTCTAGTTTTTATGTGCAGATATTTCCTTTTTCACCATAGGCCTCAAAGCACTCCAAATATCCCTTTGCAGATTCTACAAAAAGAGTGTTTCCAAACTGCTCAATCAAAAGAGAGGTTCAACTCTTTGAGATGAAAGCACACAGTACAAAGAAGATTTTCAGAAAGCTTTTGTCTAGTTTTTAAGTGAAGACATTTCTTATTTCACCGTAGGCCTCAATGGGCTCACAAATATCCCCTTGCAGATTCTACAAAAGGACTCTTTCCAAACTGCTTAATGCAAGGAAAGTTTCAACCCTGTGACATGAATGCACACATCACAAAGAAGTTTCTCAGAATGCTTCTGTCTAGTTTTTATGTGAAAATATTTCCTATTCACCATAGGAATAAAACGTTGCAAATATCCATTTGCAGATTCTACAAAAAGACTGTTTCCAACCTGCTCAATCAAAAGAAAAGTTCAACTCTGTGAGATGAAGGCACACATGACAAATAAGTTTCTCAGAATGCTTCTGTCCAGTTTTTATTTGAAGATTTTCCCTATTTCACCATAGGCCTGAAAAGGCTCACAAATATTCTTTTGCATATTCTAAAAAAAGACTGTTTCCAAACTGCTCAATCAAAAGAGAGGTTCAAATATGTGTGATGAATGCACACATCACAAAGAAATTTCTCAGAATGTTTCTGTTTAGTTTTCATGTGAAGATATTTCTCTTTCACCATAGGCCTCAAATGGCTCAGAAATATCCCTTTGCAGCTTGTACAAAAAGACTGTTTCCAAACTGCTCAATCAAAAGAAAGTTTCAACACTGTGAGATGAATGCACACATCACAAAGAAGTTTCTCAGAAAGCTTCTGTTTAGCATTCATGTGAAGATATATCCTTTTTCACCATAGGCCTCAATGGGCTCAGAAATATCCCTTTGCAGATTCTACAAAAGGACTGTTTAGAAAACTGCTTAATCCAAAGAAAGGTTCAACTCTGTGAGTTGAATGCATACATCTCAAAGAAGTTTCTTACAACGGATCTGTCGAGTTTTTTTTGTGAAGGTATAACCTTTTTAACCATAGGTCATAAACTGCTCATGAATATCCCTCTGCAAAGACTACAAAAAGACTGTTTCCAAACTGCTGCATCCAAAGAAATGTTCAACTCTGTGAGGTGAATACACGCATCACAAAGAAGTTTCTCAGAATGCTCCTGTCTGGTTTTTATGTGAAGATATTTCCTTTTTCACCATGGGTCTCAAAGTGCTCCAAATATCCATTTACAGACTCTACAAAAAGAGTGTTTCCAAACTGCTCATTCAAAAGAAAGGTTCAACTCTGTGAGATGAAAGCACACATCACAAGGTAGTTTCTTAGAAAGCTTCTGTCTAGTTTTTATGTGAAGATATTTCCTATTTCACCATAGGCCATAAAGAGCTCACAAATATTTTTTGAAGATTCTTCAAAAAGACTGTTTCCAAACTGCCCAATCCAAAGAAAGGTTCAACTCTGTGAGATGAATGGAGACATCACAAAGAAGTTTCTCAGAATGCATCTATCCAGTTTTATGTGAAGATATTTCTTTTTCATCCTAGGCCTCAATGGGCTCAGAAATATCCCTTTGCAGATTCTAAAAAAGAACTGTTTCCAAACTGCTCAATCTAAAGAAAGTTTCACCTTTGTGAGTTGAATGCACACATCACAGAGAAGTTTCCCAGAATGCTTCTGTCTACTTTGTATGTGAAGGTATTTCCTTTTTCACCATAGGCCTCAAACCGTTCACAAATATCCCTCTGCAGATACAACAAAAGGACCGTTTCCAATCTGCTAAATCAAAAGATAGGCTCAACTCTGTGAGTTGACAGCACACATCACAAAGAAGTTTCTCAGAAAGCTTCTGTCTAGTTTTTATGTAACGATATTTCCTATTTCACCACAGGCCTCAATGGACTCAAAAATATCCCTTTCAGATTCTACAAAAAGAGTGTTTCTGAACTTCTCAATGAAATGAAAGTTTCAACCCTGTGAGGTGAATGCACACCTCACTTCACATAAAAAAGAAGTTTCTCAGAATGCTTCTGTCTAGTTTTTATGTGAAGATATTACTTTTTCACCATAGGCCTCAAACTGCTCAGAAATATCCCTTTGCAGATTGAACCAAAAGACTCTTTCCATACTGCTCAATGAAAAGAAAGATTCACCTGTGTGAGATGAATGCATACATAAAAAAGAAGTTTCTCAGAATGCTTCTGTCTAGTTTTTTTGTGAAGATATTTCCTTTTTCACCATAGTCCTTAAAGCATTCACAATTATCCCTCTGCAGATACTACAAAAAGACTGTTTCCAAACTGCTCCATGAAAAGAAAGGTTCAACTCTGTGAGATGAATGCACACATCAGGAAGAAGTTTCTCGGAATGATTCTGTCTAGTTTTTATGTGAAGATAATTCTTTTTCACTACAGGCATCAAACGGCTCAGAAATATCCATTTGCAGATTGTCCAAAAATACTGTTTCCAATCTGCTCAATCAAAAGAAAGGTTCTGCTCTGTGATATGAATCCAGGCATCACAAAGAAGATTCTCAGAAAGCTGCTTTTTAGTGTTTTATGAAAATATTTCCGTTTTCAGCATAGGCCTAAAAGTGCTGCAAATTTCCATTTGTGGATTCTACAAAGAGCCTGGTTAGAAACTGCTCAATCAAAAGAAAAGTTCAACTCTGTGAGATGAAAGCACACATTGCAAAGCATTTTCTCAGAAAGATTCTGTCTAGTTTTTCTGTCAAGGTATTTCCTGTTTCATCATAGGCTGTGAAGGGCTCACAAATATCCATTTGCATATTTAAAAAAAAGACTGTTTCCAAACTGCTCAAACAAAAGAAAGGTTCAACTCTGTGAGATGAATGAACACATCAGAAAGAACTTTCTCAGAATGCTTCTGTCTAGTTTTTATGTGAAGATATCTCTTTTTCACCTTAGGTCTCAAATGGCTAAGAAATATCCCTTTGCAGATTTTACAAAAAGACTGTTTCCAAACTGCTCAATAAAAAAAGTTTCAACACTGTGAGATGAATACACACATCAAAAAGAAGTTTCTCAGAAAGCTTCTGTTTTCTTTTTATTTGAAAATATTTCCCTTTTCACTGTAGGCCTCAATGGGCTCAGAAATATCTCTTTGCAGATTCTACAAAATGACTGTTTAGAAAACTGCTGGATCCAAATTACACCATTATGGCTCACACACTGCAGCCTCAACCTCCCCAGGGTTAGGCTATTCCTCAAGTGATCCTACAGCCTCGGCCTCCCAAAGTGTTGGGGTTACAGGCGTGAGCAACCAGCACCCGGCCTGAGTTAATACATCTGGTCTCACTACGCCTTAACCACACACCCATGAAGAACTCAAGTCAAGAGAGAGTTGGCAAGAGACTCTCAGCATTCTCTCCCGAAAGCAGTGAGGTGGATGGCAGACGTGTGTCCCGAGCTCCTGGGGTTTTATGTGACCATGTGTAGAGGAGAGATTTCCAATATTTCCAGAGAGGCACGAGCCACAGTTATTCGGGGCATCCGAACACAAGATGGGGTTTCTGACAGCAACTTAAGGGCCAGGAATGGCCAGAATCTGCCAAGGCCCATGACCCAGGGTGGGGCCAATGGAACCCAAGGTAGAGGGAGTCAGCCGTCCTCACGGATAGGACTCCAGCCCTAGGCCCCGCTGTGCAGACCAAATCAGAAGGAAGAGAGTCCTTCGTCCTACATGCCACATCCCTCCACTGAACTTGGGTGTGGATCTGTTTCCCAAACATGAGGTGACTTTCGCTTTGCAATGGATCACAAGGGGCCGGGCTTTCCAGAGTCGGCAGGGTAAAGAAGTCATTCTGGCTCGGCCACCCCCATCCCCCGGTAACTGGTGAATTTAAATGAGCCGAGGCTGGCCGGGCCGGAACCGCTACAGGGGTGAGGCTGGTGGGTGGGGTGGGGGTTTCCTGAGGCACTGCAGAAATTGGGCCTTTGCCTCGAGGATGACAGTGCTGCAGTAACCCTTCCAGGCTGCTATATGGCAAGCACTAAACCACTATGCTTACCGAGATGGGGTTTTCCTCACAGAACTCCTTTATGCAGATGTACACTCAGAAGAAGCCTTGTTTTTAATGGCGACCTGTTCTTACCTCCCAGGAAAGGCCTATAAAGCATATAGACTCTTGAAAAGACACAGTTGTCCTACACTGCAATGCAAATACCTGCTTGCAAAATGTTGTGTTGATCTCAGTAACCTTGCAGACTGGGAACAAATCTTATCTGTTGGAGTGTTTAATAAGCAGAAAAGCCATGATGATATTGTTACTGAGTTTGGTGATTCAGTTTGCTTTCCCCTTCCATTGTTGGGACGTGTATATTGCAAGACAGATCGGCTTGCCAAAGGATAAGAATGTTACCAAAAGATACTTAGTCTAAATCCTTTCCTCTGGTATCCCTTTGAATCATTATGTGAAATAGGTGAAAAGCCAGATCCTGACCAAACATTTAAATTCACATCTTTACAGAACTTTAGCAACTGTCTGCCCAACTCTTGCACAACACAAGTACCTAATCACAGTTTATGTCACAGACAGCCTGAGACCATTCTTATGGAAACACCCCAGGACACAATTGAATTAAACAGAGTCAATTTAGAATCTTCCAATTCAAAGTACTCCTTGAATACAGATTCCCCAGTGTCTTTAATTGATTCAGCTGTAATTTCACCTGAAACTATCCCACTGGGAACAGGAAATTCCATATTATCTAAACAGGTTCAAAATAAACCAAAAACTGGTTGAAGTTTATTAACAGGACCAGCAGCTGTTAGTCCATTTACCCCAAGTTTTGGGATTTTGCCATTAGAAACCCCAAGTCCTAGAGATGGATCTTATTTACAAAACTACACTAATACACTTTCTGTAATTGATGTGCCATCCACCAGAGCCCCTTCAAAAAAGTCTGTTGCCAAAATTGGCCAAACTGGAGCAAAGTCTGTCTTCTCGCAGAGTGGAAATAGCTGAGAGGTAACTCCAATTCTTTCACTAACAGAAAGTTCTGGTCCATAAATAACTACAACACCTCAGATAATGAGCCCCACTATGACATCTCCCCCAAATGCACTGCATCAAAGAAGTTCATGACTCTTTACTAGTGACAGTTCCACAACCAAGGAGAATAGGATGAAATTAAAAATGAAGTTTCCACCTAAAATCCCAAACAGAAAAACAAAAAGTAAAACTAATAAAGGAGGAATAACTCAATCTAATATAAATGACAACCTGGAAATTACAAAATTGGGCCCTTTCATCAATTCAGAAGAGGAGATATCCACAATCACACCTCAGATTCAGGCTTTTAATCTACAAAAAGCAGCAGCAGAAGGCTTGATGAGCCTTCTTCGTGAAAGGGGGAAAGGTTATTTAGCTTTATGTTCATACCACTGCAAAGAAGCTATAAATATTTTGAGCCATCTACCTTCTCACCACTTCAATACTGGTTGGGTACTGTGCCAAATTGGAAGGTCCTATTTTGAACTTTCAGAGTGCATGCAAGCTGAAAGAATATTCTCAGAGGTTAGAAGGATTGAGAATTATAGATTCGAAGGCATGGAAATCTACTCTACAACACTTTGGCATCTTCAAAAAGATGTCGCTCTTTCATTTCTGTCAAAAGACTTAACAGACATGGATAAAAATTCGCCAGAGGCCTGGTGTGCTGCAGGGAACTGTTTCAGTCTGCAACGGGAACACGATATTGCAATTAAATTCTTCCAGAGAGCTATCCAAGTGGATCCAAATTATGCTTATGCCTATACTTTATTAGGGCGAGAGTTTGTCTTAACTGAAGAATTGGACAAAGCATTAGCTTGTTTTTGAAATGCTATCAGAGTCAATCCTAGACATTACAATGCATGGTAAGTGGTAATGAATTGTAAAGACAAAGTCTTGTTGATGGTGCCGGTAGTCACTAATTTTTCTTGTTAGATAGCTCTTTATTGTCATAAATTTGGTTACTAATACTTAGGAATGGTACATACTGGTCAATAACTTCAAACTAACTTTTTTTATGAAATGTATGTCTTTAACAAACTCTTCAGTTAACTAATGATAATAGAATACGAGACGCTTATACTCAACAGTTTCAGTCTTCTACAAAACTTTTGCAGATACTGTAGTTGTGTTTTGTTTGTTTGCTTGTTTAGTTTTGTTACTTGATTTGTTACTTTTTCCTCGAACACAAAAATGGTGATTGGGACAAAAAGTGCTTGGGAAATTGGAAACGAATAGCATAATTCACTTATTGGATAATCGAAAAAAAACACTGAAAAAGTTCACTAGCTGCTTTTCGACAATGTTCCAGTTTATTGAGTTACTATTAAGAACTTAATGTATCCTTTATTTAGCAGTATCACTGTTTTACATTTTGTATTTGTGTATAAGTAGAAACATAGGAAATTACTACCCAGGTCATATTGTTATCAACTGAATAACATATGAAAAAGTTTGGTCGTACTTCTGCCTCAACACCATACTTACTGTTGACATTTATTGTATTTCTCTGGACTGACTTCAAAGTTTAAATATCAAGAGAAGGCAAGGCATGGTGGCTCATGCCTGTCATCTCAGCACTTTGGGAGGCCAAGGCAGGCAGATAACAATGTCAAGAGATCGAGACCATATGGTGAAACCCCGCCTATATTAAAAGTATAAAAATTAGCTGGGCATGGTGACAGGCGCCTGTAGTCCCAGCTACTCAGGAGGCTGAGGAAGGATAATCGCTTGAACCTGTGAAGTGGAGGTTGCAGTGAGCCAAGATTATGCCATTGCACTCCAGCCAGGGCGACAGAGTGAGACGCCATCTCAAGAAAAAAGTAAAACAAAAATAAAATAAAATAAAATAAAATAAATATCAAGAGAAGTATAATTCTGAAGTAGTAACTCTGCAGAAGCTTTTTTGTCAGATACAGTTATCTTTGGGATTAGTTATTACAGCAGTTGAGTTTTAACACTTGATTTGCTTCTAAATCTGAAGCATTATATTACTAAAATATTTTTTGATTTGTGATTATGTTGTTTAATGGATTATATATCATTTTGCAGTAGTAGTTGCAGTGCCTGAAAGATTGCCAGAAAAATAGTGCTAGCTATTGCTGACCAATGTAAAAATCAACTTGCCAATATTGCCATCTCTTCCAATAGCTATGTTCTCCATAATATTTTAAGAACTCAGTTCTTCATAAGGCTTGTGTTGTTTTTGATTTTTTCCCAAGTCTGGTGGATCCTTGTGCTGTTCTTTTTTAAATGTATATTGTCTGTCCAGCTATTCCACAGGAGTCACATTCTTAAAAACCTTATCCATATCAAAATCGTGTTTAAAGGAGGATTATTCAGACTGGCAAGCTTTTAGTAGGAGGAGTTTAAATGCTGACGTATTTAGGTAACTCTAAATACTGAGCAACTTTATTCTACCTACAAAATAGATAGCCTTTCTTTTCTTTTCACTTTCACTATCATTAGCACCATGTTTAATACCTTTTCTTCATCTATGACACAATTATAACGATATACAAAGCCACTCAAATAAAGCAGATATATTGTGCTTTAAAAAAAAAAAAGAAGTCATTATATGGCACACAATGAGGTGTGACTCAAATCTAGACTCTCCAGTGAAAACCAATGAAACAGGGTCAAATCCCGTGTCTACTAAAAATAAAAAAATGAGCCAGGCGTGGTTGTGCTGAGGCAGGAGAATCACTCTAACCCAGGAGACAGAGGTTTCAGTGAGCTGAGATCACGCCACTGTACTCCAGCCATCGGGGGACAGAGCAAGACTCCATCTCAGAAGCAAACAAACACAGAAAGCCAATAAAGGTGTTTAACTCAACGTGTCAGGTTCAGGTCTCTTGACAGGATACATCCAGTACCCGGGAAAATGTTGATAAGTGGGGTGGAATCTATTTTGTGGCCTCAAGGAAGGGTTTGAGAGACAGTCCTGCAAACGTTGATGGCAAACGTGACGGCCTAAAGAAGCCCCTCCGCCCAAGAAGTGATATTCATTTGTATCCTGTAGCCACCCATGAGGGAGAATCGGGCTCTCTACAGACCCCCAACCCCCACCCCACCCCACCGCAACCCACCCCCCCGCTTCGTGAAATGAGCTCTCGCTCCGTCAGGCTCTATTCAGGCCGTGTGGTTTTCTAACCTCCAGTGTGTGTGCCTGGGTTATGGGGTGGGGTTGGGGTGGCTGTGGACAGAGGAGGGGATAAAGCGGTGGTGTCACGTGGGTGCCCAGTACGTGGGACGTGAGTGGGGTGGCCAGAGCCTAGGGAGCTCATTGCCTGTCAGGACGTCTCCCCTCCTGGTACCCTCTCTGACCTACGCTCCACATCTTTGCATTTCAGTGTTGACCTTGTGGGTGGAAGTCACCATCCCTTTGGACTTTAGCCAAGGAAGGCCAGGCTCCCAAGAGTCTCCCCAGAGTTGGGGCCTTGGGCAGGCTCACAAGGATGCTGAAGGTAACGGTTGGTGACAGTGATGTAAGTTGGAGGTCTCGGGCCAATGCAGAGGTATCCATTTGACCTCGGTGGGACATGTCAGCTTTGTGGAGTCCCGTGCGTCCTTCCAGAGACTCATCCAGTGCAGCAAGCATGGTACCGAGGATCCCAGCTTCCAGCAGAAGCACTTTTGTTCACACAGAATCCTGGTCAGGAAAGTTCTCAGCAGGTTTAGACCTCCTAGCCAAAAAGCCAAAGCCACTTCTGGGATTTTTTTTCAAAGAGTCAGTTGTTCCACAATGGGCCATGGGTAGTTGTGGAAATGGAGAGAAGTGTTTGCAGATACATATTTCAGACAGAACAGAGAGAGCTTGGTCATAGGTCATGAAGGACATGAGCAGATGCACATTGAGAAAACCCTCCCAGCATCCTAGGTGAACAGAGGTATGATTTTTTGAGACAGTCGAGCTAGATGCAACCACAGATTTTAGGATTGGATCTTTATTAATATGTAGTATCTAAGAGGTATCCAAGTCCAGAAATCAACTCTCCAGTTCTGTACAGCATTTTGTAGGGAGATCAAATTTGGGATGTCTAAAATTAAGAATTCAGGCCGTGGTAATGGATTAGATTAGATGTACTTGAACTTATTTTGCCAAGAAAGAGAGGGCGGGAGATAGAGAGAGCCAGAGAGTGAGCGAGCAAGAGAGAGAGAGAGACACAGAGACAGAGACATAGAGACAGACAGAGAGACACAAAGATACACAAAGAGAGAAAGACAGAGAGAGACAGAGAGATAAAGACACAGAGAAAGACACAGATGGAAAGAGACAGAGAGAAACTGAAAGAGAGACAGAGACAGAAAGAGAGAGAGATAGACAGAGAGAGAGACAGACCGACAGGCAGACAGACAGACAGAGAAAGAGAGTAAGACAGAAAGCAGACACACACACAAACAGAGACAGAGACAGTTGGAGAGACAGAGAGAAAGAAAGAGAGAGACAGACAGAGGGAAAGAGACAAAGAGAGAAAGAGACAGACAGAGGGAGAGACAGAAACAGACAGAGAGAGAGACAGACAGAGACAGAGACAGAGAGAAACAGACAAGGAGAGAGAGACAGACAGACAGGAAGAGAAAGACAGTAAGACAGAAGACAGACACAGAGAGAGAGAGACAGAGAGATAGAGAAAGAGAGACAGACAGTCAAAGAGAGAGAAAAAAAGACAGACAGAGAGAGAGAGAGAGAGACAGACAGGGAGAGAGAGAGAGAGAAACTGACAGACAGCCAGAGAAAGAGAATAAGACTGAAGACAGACACAGTGAGAGAGACAGAGAGAGAGAGACAGAGACAGTGAGAAAAAGAAAGAAAGAGAGATACAGACAGACAGACAAAGAGACAGACAGAGAAAATCGAGACGGACAGATTGAGACAGAGAGAGAGAAAGAGAGAGAGAGAGAGGCAGGCAGAGAAGGAAAGAAAGAAGACAGACACCGTGAGAGAGACAGGCAGAGAGAGAGACACATAGAGACAGAGAGACAGAGAGAAAGAAAGAGACAGAAAGAGATAAAGACAGAGACGGAATGACAGAAACAGACAGACAGGGAGAGAGAGAGACAGACAGACAGGCAGACAGAGAGAGACAGAAAGACAAAAAAAGGGAGTAAGACAGAAGACAGACACAGTGAGAGAGACAGGCAAGGAGAGAGAGAGAAAAATAGACAGGCAGAGAGAGAGAGACAGAGAAAGAGACTGAGAGACAGAGAGAGGAGGAGGAATGGCGTGTTCAGGAAATAATTACACATATTTTATAACGCTTTTGATTCCGTAAAGGGTGGCCGGGGTGTGCTTTGAAAACAACGGCAACAAGAGCAGCAGCAGCAGCAGCAAGAGCAGCAGCAGCATTCGCTTATGGATTTCAAGAAAATAATATGTTATGAAGTAAACATCAACCGGCTCTCACTACACGTTGAGAGATTCACAAAAGCGCTAGTTAACAACAGGAGAAAACAGCAGCTAACATGTCTTGGGGAAAAGATACGTCTTCCTGAAAATTGGGGATTTCTACTTCACCTGAAAATAAATACATACGAAAAAGGAAAAACACGAACAAAACAAAACAAAACAACAAACACGGGCCAAGGCACCGTCCCTGGAAATCTTAAGTGAGCAAAGTATGAGTTTTCAGAAAACGTTTCTATTATGGGCAAATACAAAGAACGCCCAGACTAGAGCTGTGACGCCATTCCCATTGTGAAACTATACTGGCTGGAGGGCGGAGAAACTAAAACATCATGATAAAAGGTGATGGAGACCCAGCCAGGGTGAAGCTTTCCTAGGGAGGGAGGCCTGAGGAGGGAAGTGGGGGGAAAAAAACCCACAACAGCAGACACGCCCGCTTGCCCACGCGGGTCAAGGGCTATGACATCGGCCCGAGCTGCCTCCAAGGAAGTGGGACCGTGCCACCACCATCTTCATAAACGGTGGCCACTGAGTGAGGCCTGATGCCCACCGTTGCAAATGTCAGCCTGGCAAGAATGAGATCGCCGGTAAGGGGTGGGGGAAGGGGAGAGAAATGGAGGCACACCAGGGTGGCTCCGGAAGGTTTCCAAGCAGGGTGTTGGGAGGCGGGAGGTGGGGGGTTTGGGGGGAGCCCGCCTAACTGACTCACTAAATGAAGGTAAAGGGACGTGGGTAGTGGGGGGAGCCGGGGGGCGACTTGAAAATTAAAGTGACCCCTCCTAAAACCCAAGTAGAAGAGTCTATGCGCATGAAAGAACCAACACACAAAGAAAACTAAAGCGCTGATCAAAGAACAATAGGGCCCCCGCCAGGGCGGAGGTTCCCTAGGCAACCAGGGAGAGAGGCAGGGACCTTCAGAAGGGAGAGAGAGAAACCCGTTGCCCAGGCTCAGTGAAGTAAGCAAGACCTCCCTCCATGTCACCTAGACTTTCAATAACACTGGCCGCTAGATGATGCCCGAAGACAACCGATGCCTGCAAGTGTCAGTCAGCATGGAAAAGAATGCATTTATTTATTTATCTATTTATTTATTTGTTTAGAGACAGAGTCCTACTCACTCTACAGCCCGGGCTGTAGTGCAGTGGCACAATCTCGGCTCACTGCAGTCTCTGCCTCCCAGGTTAAAGTGATTCTCCCACCTCAGCCTCCCGAGTAGCTGGCATTACAGGAGCATACCCCACCGTGCCTGATTCAGTTTAGTATTTCTAGTAGAGACGGGGTTTTACCGTGGTGGCAAGGCTGGTTTCGAACTCCCAACCTCACGTGATCCCCTGCCTCGGCCTCTGGAAGTTCTGGGATGACAGACGTGAGCCACCACGCCCGGCCTTATCCATGTATTTTTGAGTCGAGGAGCTTATCAGGGAAATACGAGAAGTAGGGACGCCACACGTGACAGAGAGAAAAGTCTGAAAATGCCCCTTCCATCCAAGTGGGGACCCGGCCTCGACCTCCCAAAATCATACACCGAGTTGTGAAGCATAGCAAGGCCCGTCTGTCTGGATTCCTCTCGGCCTCTCTAAGCAGGCCCTTCTGACTTTCGTGGAAGGGGCAGGGCCCTCTCCGTCATGGGGGGTCTGACAGACTGACAGAGAAAGAGACAGACATAGAAAGACAGAGATGGACAGAGAGAGACAGAGAGAAACAGACAGAAAGAGAGAGAGACAGAGACAGAGAGAAACAGACAGACAGGGAGGGAGAGAGACAGAGAGAGACAGACAGACAGACAGAGACAGATGGAGAGGAAACAGAGAGAGAGACAGAGAGAGAAACAGACAGACACACAGAGACAGACAGAGAGAAACAGAAAGAGAGAGACAGAGAGAGAGAGAAAGGGAGGGAGAGAGAGACAGACAGACAGGCAGAGAAAGAGAGTAAGACAGAAGACAGACACAGTGAGAGAGACAGGCAGAGAGAGAGAGAAAGAGACAGAGAGAAAGAGAGAGACAGACAGAGAAAGAGATAGACAGAGAAAGACAGAGATGGACTGAGAGAAACAGAAAGAGAGAGACAGAGATAGAGACAGAGACAGAAACAGACAGACAGGGAGGGAGAGAGACAGAGACAGACCGAGAAAGACAGAGACAGAGAGACAGAGACAGAGAGAGATGGAGAGAGTGAGAGACATATACAGAGAAACAGAAAGAGGGGGAGAGAGATACAGGCAGGCAGAGAAAGAGAGTAAGACAGAAGAGAGACACAGTGAGAGAGACTGGCAGAGGGAGAGAGAGACAGAGACAGAGAGAAAGAAAGAGAGAGACAGACAGAGAAAGAGACATACAGAGACGGACAGAGAGAAACAGCAAGAGAGAGAGACAGAGAGAACAAGAGTGAGAGAGACAGAGAGAGAGAAAAAGACGGGGGGGAGAGAGACAGACAGAGAGAGAGAGACAGACAGGCAGAGAAGAGAGTAAGACAGAATATAGGCACACAGAGAGAGAGAGAGAGGAAAGAAAGAAAGAGAGAGACAGGCCAGGCAGGGTGGCTCATTCCTGTCATCCCAGCACTTTGGGAGGCTGAGGCGGGTGGATCACGAGGTCAGGAGATCGAGACCATACTGGCTAACTCGGTGAAATCCCGTCTTTAATAAAAATACAAAAAATTAGTCGGGCTTGGTGGTGGGCGCCTATAGTCCCAGTTACTCGGGAGGCAGGAGAATGGCGTGAACCTGGGAGGTGGAGTTTGCAGTGAGCCGAGATGGTGCCACTGCACTCTAGCCTTGGCAACACAGTGAGACTCCATGTGAAAAAAAATAAAAGAGAGAGAGACAGACAGACAGAGATAGAGACAGACAGAGACAGACAGAGAGAAACAGACAGAAAGAGAGACAGAGCAAGAGAGAACAGAAAGGCAGGCAGAGAGAGAGACAGACAGGCAGAGAAAGACAGCAAGACAGAAGACAGACACAGTGAGAGAGACAGGCAGAGAGAGACAGACAGAGACAGACAGAAAGAGAGACTGACAGAGATGAGACAGAGAGACAGAAACAGACAGAAAGAGAGACAGACAGGCAGAGAGTGAGAGAGAGAGGGAGAAAGACAGAAAGGGAGGAAGAGGGACAGACAGAGAGAGAGACAGACGGGTAGAGAAAGACAGTAAGACAAGATAGGCACAGAGAGAGAGAGAGAGAGTGAGAGAGACAGACAGAGAGACAGACAGAGAAAAACAGAGACAGACAGAGAGAGACAGAGAGAAACAGAGACAGACAGAGACAGAGAAACAGACAGAAAGGGAGAGACAGAGAGAGAGAGAAACAGACAGGGAGGGAGACAGAGAGAGATAGACAGGCAGAGAAAGAGAGTTAAACAGAAGACAGACACAGTGAGACAGGCAGAGAGAGAGACAGAGATAGAGAGAAAGAAAGAGACAGACAGAGAAAGAGACAGATAGAGAAAGACAAAGACAGACAGAGAGAGACAGAGAGAAACACAGAAAGAGAGAAGGTCCTAGCCGAGTAGCGATATAGTGCCTTTTCTTTCATTTTCTCTTTCTTTTCTGGTTTTCTTTTCTTTTCTTTTTTTCTTTTCTTCTCTTCTCTTTTCTTTCTTTCTATTTATTTATTTAGAGACTGAATCTCACTCTGTCGTCCAGGCTGTAGTGCAGTGGTGCCATCCTAGGTCACTGCAACCTCTGCCTGCCAGGTTCAAGTGATTCTCCTGCCTCAACCTCCCGAGTAGCTGGGATTACAGGTGCCTGCCCCAGCGCGCCCTATGGGGTTTCACCATGTTGGCTCGGCTGGTCTTGAACTCCTGACCTCGTGACCCACACACCTCAGCCTCCCAAAGTGCTGGGATGACAGACGTGAGCCACTGCTTTCAGTGTACAGTGGCATTTATTAGAAATCACTCATGGGAACACGCACTTATAGGTCATGTGTAGATATTTTATTTATTTATTCATTTTTTGCACGGGAAGTTGGGGGGATGGAGTTTCGCTCTTGCTGCCCAGGCTGGAGTGCAATGGCATAGGGGACACAAAGAGTCAACCTATGGCAGAGAGGACACGTCATTCTGAGTGTAAGGGCCGCAGCGAAACGTGGCAGGGCCGGCGCTTTTAAAGGCTGAAATCCCTGCAGCTCAGGCCTGTCGTCCCAGCACTTTGGGAGGCCCAGGAGGGAAAATCACTTCAGGTCAGGAGTTCAATACCAACGCGGCCAACATGGAGAAACCCCATCTCCACTAAAAATAGAAAAATAAGCCGTCTGTCGTGGTGCGTGTCTGTAATCCCAGCTACTGAAGAAGAATCACTGGAAGCCAGAAAGCAGAGGTTTCAGTGAGCCAAGAGAGCGCAACTGCACCGCAGCCTGGGTGACAAAGTGAGAGAGACTCAGTCCAAAAAAAAAGAAATGAAGAAAAAAAGAAAGAACAGGCCCAAATACTACATTGTCGCTGAATGTTCCCCCAAAAGGCCGGAAACCCCCTGACTCAGGTCAAGGAGGTGGTGTTTCGTTTCACTTCTCTCTCTCTCTCTTTCCTTCTCTCCCTCTCTCTCTCTTTCTCCTCTAACGTTCATTTCTTGTTCAAACATACATGTGCAAGATTGTTACATAGGTAAACTTCTGATGGGAGGTTCAGTGTGCAGATGATTTCATCACCCAGACACTGAGCGCAGTACTTGACAGTTTTCATGTTTTGTTTTGTTTTGGTTTCTCCTGAAGCTGTCTCTCCTTCCACCCCTCCTCCCTCAAGTAGGCTCCCGCGTCTCTCGTGTCCCTCGTTCTGCCCACGCAGAACTCTCATCTATAAGTTCCCACTTATGGATGAGAACACGTGGTATTTAACTGATTGTTTCTTTCAACTTCGGTGGTGGCGATGAAAGAGGCAAGACACTAAATCGACCCTTAGGACGTTCCCCTCTGTCCCCACCCCACGCCCCCTCCCCCTACACACCCTCATTCCGGCACACACTCCTCAAACGCAGGAAAGGAAGAAAGACAGAAATTAAAGTAAGAGATCAGCCTCCAAGGTGGTGGAGGGAGGGGATCTCAAAGGGTGAGAAAGCGATGGGGGTCGGGGGATATCTTGGCTGAGCTTGCAACAATGGGGGAAAGAGTTTCCAGCCCCACCACATCCCGTAATCCTCAGCCATAGCCAGCTTCTGGGTGGGGTTGTGCCTGTAAAACTTCTGAATGGAGAGAAACCCAAGGCAATGGAAGGCATCAGCTCCAAGTCCAGGAAGTGAATAGGGCTTTGTGCATTTGAAAGGGGCTTCAGAAGGCGGTGCTGCGGCTTCCAAAGCATTGCACCTCGCCTCACTTCACCTCGCCCAGAGCGGAACTCCATCTCAAAATCAATCAATCAATCAATCAATCAATAATAAAAAAATCATCAATGAAAGAAAGAAAGAAAGAAAGAAAGAAGAAAGAAAGAATCAGTACAGTGGTCATGGTCGTGAATCATTCCCCGGAGTCCAGGCACAGTGGCTCACGCCTGTCACGCCAGCACTTTGAGGCACCAGGTCAGGAGGGTTGCAACAAAATGATGAGACCCTATCTGTGGAAAAACATTGGAAAATGAAGGCCAGGCTCGGTGGCTCATGCCTGCCATCCCAGCACTTCGGGAGGCCGGGGAGGGCGGATCATCTGAGGTCGGGAGATCAAGAGCAGCCTGACCAACATGAAGAAGCCCTGTCTGCACTAAAAATACCAAATCAGCCAGACGTGGTGGCGCATGCCTGCAGTCCCAGTTGCTGGGGATTCTGACGCAGGGGAATCGCTTGAACCCAGGAGGCAGAGGTTGTGGTGGGCCAAGTTCACGCCATTGCACTCCAGTCTGGGCAACCAGAGAGAAACTCTGTCTCGGGAAAAAAATAAATATATAAATAAAAATTATCTGGGCACAGTGGTGCGTGCCTGTGGTCCCAGGTACTCTACTCTGGAGGCTGAGGTGGAAGGATCGGTTGAGTCCAGGAGCATCCACGCTGCAGTGAGTGAGTTATGATGGCACCACTGCCAGGGTGACAGAGTGAGACGCTGCCTCTAAATCAGTCAATCAATCAATCAGATCACTGGAAGGCGCTGTCTGTGTCTCACTTTCAAAGCGTGTCTCTTTAGGCCAAGCAGGCATGGGGCCTCACGCCAGTAATCCTGGTACTTTGGAAGGCTGAGGCAGGAGGAAAGAAGGAAGGGAGGAAGGGAGGAAAGAAGAAAGTCATAAAGGCAGTCAGGCAGGAAAGGAAGGAAGGAAGGAAGCAAGAAAGAAAGAAAGAGAAAGAAAGAAAGAAAGGGAGGGAGGGAAGAGAACAGAGAAGAAAAGAGAAGAAAAAGAAAAGAAAAGAAAACGGGGAGGGGCATATCTCCTTGACTGGTGACTGCCCAGGATACAGCTGACTGAAGCCTCGACCTGTGGGGTCTCAAGTGTTCTTCTCCTTATCTCAGCCTCCCGAGTAGCTGCGACTACAGGCAGGTATTACCACGCAAAACTAATCTTATAATAATACTATAATTATTATTGAGACAGAGTCTCGCTCTGTCTCAATAATTGCCATGGCATGATCTCAGCTCACTGCAACCTCGGCCTCCCTAATTCAAGCAACTCGCCTGCCTCAGTCTCCTGAAGAGTTGTGATTAAAAGCCTATGCCACCAGAACTGGTAATTGTTCTATTTTTCATAGAGTTGGGGTTTCACTATGTTGGCCAGCCTGGTCTTGAATTCCTGGCCTCAAGTGATCAACCCACCTTGGCCTCCCAAAGTGCTGGAATGACAGGTGTGAGCCACTGTGCCCAGCCCAGATGATCTTTTTTATAAATTGTAGAGAAGGAGTTTTGTCAACTGCCAGGTGGAGGGTGGGGTGGGTTTTACTCAGACTGCGTACTGTGAAAAGGGTACATTAGTGTGGTTTGTGAACTAGATGTGGAAATTGTGTGTGTGTGTGAGAGAAAGAGAAAGACCAATCCCACCATGAGGACGCGGAAATGGTGTTTGATTTGGATACCTGTCTATTCACCTGTCTGTGTGTAGATGACTGAAGATTCTACAAATGAAGGTCAGCAGTATCTATTGAGCTGTTTCTCCCTCTCATGCATCTCATGTGTGTGGTGGATAAAGGAAAGAAAAGAGGTTCTGATGGGAAGTTGTCTTCATGCCTGAGGAAGCTGACGGCAGGCTGACGGGACGGAGGACATCCTATGTGACATTTCCATACCTGGACACCCTTTACTATGCTGGGGCTGCCAGTCCACCCTGTATGTCAACATACCCCCAAGAACAGCATGGTCCGGGGTGGTCTAGTCTCATCCCATCCGGCCCACCCGGGGCATCTGGTGGAAGTCTTCACTGGAGGATTCGACACCATGGAATACTATGCAGCCATAAAAAATGATGAGTTCATGTCCTTTGTAGGGACATGGATGAAACTGGAAACCATCATTCTCAGCAAACTATCGCAAGGACAAAAAACCAAACACCGCATGTTCTCACTCATAGGTGGGAATTGAACAATGAGAACACCTGGACACAGGAAGGGGAACATCACACACTGGGGACTCTTGTGAGGTAGGGGAAGGGGGGAAGGATAGCATTAGGAGATATACCTAATTCTAAATGACGAGTTAATGGGTGCAGCACAACAACATGGCACATGTATACATATGTAACAAACCTGTACGTTGTGCACATGTACCCTAAAACTTAAAGTATAATAATAATAAAATTTAAAAAAAAGAAAAAAGAAAGCGTCATCGCAGTTCCCTTGGGGTCACCAGGCAACGGCCAGCCGGGAGAGGGTGGTGGGACATGAACGGGGGCGGGGCATCAGCCTCAGAGCTCGCTGGAAGATGGCAGGCAGCCGGTGGGGGATGCTGAGCCAGAGACGTCTGGCAGGATGTAGATCTGGAAGGTGCATCAGTCCTCTCCCATACCTCTCCCACGGAAAATCCCACAGCGGCAGTGGGAGCCTTGGCTGGGGGAGAAGCAGGGACAAGCGGGAGAGGGAAGGAGGCCCCCGGGAGGATTTAGCACAGAAAACCCACCCAGGCAAGCTCCCTCACTCCTATCGGGTCCAAGGTACACCCTGGGAGGCGGCAAGAGAAACGTTCACCCCATACTTTTTGTCTTTCTCTTTATTTTTTTTGTCTTTTCCATTTTACAAGAGATGCTCATTTCAACAACCAGGCGGTGGATGTGACGAGAGAAGTGTCAAGGCCAGGAGACCAACCTTATCAACTGAGCAACACAAGTAGGAGAGCCCAGCTGAAAAAAATGAAAAAAAAGGGGGAGGAGGAGGAAAGAAAAGAAAAGAAAAAAGAAAAACAATCACCAAGAAAGTTAAAATTCTCTAATGGTGTAGGCACAAAAAAGAGTGATTTCACGTCTTTTCCCACAACATGGATGGAGCTGGAAGCAAGTATGTACCCAGTGAACTGCCTTCTGCTTACAAGTGGGAGGTAAACAGTGGGTACGCACACGGTCATCAAGATGGAAATAACAGACACTCCAAAAGGGAGGAGGAGGACAACAGGAGGACGAGGGATGAATAAATCACCCGTCAGAGACAACGTTCGCCACGTGGGTATCGGATACACTGGAGGTCGACTTCTACAACCGGAGGCAGTAGTATGCTGATCTAACAAACAAGCAGGTACACCCCCTAAGTCTGTAAAATACCAAAACAACGACGACAGCACCAGCAGCAGCAGCAACAACAACAACAACAACAGAACAGAAGCTGGAACACAAAACCACCACCACCACCACCACAATCACCAGTTGGGGGTTGGGGGAGGGTGGTCGTGCTCCAGGCCCTCAGGCTCAGTCCCCTCGGATTTAAAAAAGAAAACAGCAGACTGATTCCTGCCTGTAGGCAGGAAAAATCCAATCAAAGTTCTCCATTGCTAGAAAGGGAAGTAGAATAAGGAGAAGGGCTTATTGATCTTGTGATCGATCGCGGCCATACATGTAGGAAAAAATTAAATACAGACAGCAACACTTTCTACACTGTTCAAAAGCATCGTAGATCAGACACACCACACTCCATTGGGCTTGTGCCACTAAGAAAAGACAGGCCGGGTGCGGTGGCTCATTCCTGTCATCCCAGCACTTTGGGAGGCTGAGGCGGGTGGATCACGAGGTCAGGAGATCGAGACCATCCTGGCTAACACGGTGAAACCCCATCTCTACTAAAAATACAGAAAATTAGCTGGGCCTGGTGTGGGCGCCTGTAGTCCCAGCTACTCGGGAGGCTGAGGCAGGAGGATGGTATGAACCCAGGAAGCACAGCTTGCAGTGAGCCGAGATAGAGCCACTACACTCTGGCCTGGGCTAAAGAGTGAGACTCCATCTCAAAAAAAAAAAAAAATCCAAGCATAGTTCTGCATGCCTGTAGTCCCAGCTACTCAGGAGGCTGTGGTAGAACAATCACTTCACCCAGCAGTTTGAGGCTGCAGTGAGCTATTATCATGCCACTGCACTCTGGCCTGGGTGACAGAGCGAAACCCCTTCTCAAAACAAAGAACAACCAAAAACTTTCAAGAATACTCAGAGATAGTGTAGGTTTGGTTCCAGATAACCACAATAAGGCAAATGATAAAATCAAATTAGTCACATAAACATTTTGTTTCCCAGTACTTATAAAAGTTATGCTTAAACTGTGTTGTAGTCTAATGAGTATTTAATAATTATTAATTAGTTAATTAGTAATCACATTATGTCTAAAAATCCATGTACATACCTTAACTTAAAATACCTCATTGCTGAAAAATACTAATGAATATCTGAACCTTACCAAGTCATAATCTTTTTGCTGGTGAGTGAAGGGGTGGCCTGCTCCTCCTCACTTGTGGGTATTTCTAGTCAAGTGGGACGAGAGACTGAGAAAATAAGTAATACAAAGAGACAAAGTATAGAGAAGCAATTGTAGGCCCAGGGGACCGGCACTCAGCATACCAAGACCTGCACAGGAACCGGCCTCTGAGTTCCCTCAGTTTTTATTGCTTATTATTTTCATTATTTGAGCAAAAAGGAATGTAGTAGGAGAGCAGGGTGATAATAAGGAGAAGTTTTTATTGCTTATTATTTTCATTATTTCAGCAAAAAGGAATGTAGTAGGAGAGCAGGGTGATAATAAGGAGAAGTTTTTATTGCTTACTATTTTCATTATTTCAGCAAAAAGGAATGTAGTAAGAGAGCAGGGTGATAATAAGGAGAAGTTTTTATTGCTTATTATTTTCATCATTTCAGCAAAAAGGAATGTAGTAAGAGAGCAGGGTGATAATAAGGAGAAGTTTTTATTGCTTATATTTTCATTATTTCAGCAAAAAGGAATGTAGTAAGAGAACAGGGTGATAATAAGGAGAAGGTCAGCAAAAAACGTGTGAGCAAAATAATCTATGTCAATTAAGTTCAAGGGAAGGTACTATGACTGGACGTGCACGTAAGCCAGATTTATGTTTCTCTCCACCCAAACATCTCAGTGGAGTAAAGAATAACAAAGCAGCATTACTGCAAACATGTCTGCCCTCCCATCATAGGGCGGATTTTCTCCTATCTCAGAATTGAACAAATGTACAATCTGGTTTTATACTGAGACATTCAGTTCCCAGGGGCAGGCAGGAGACAGTGGCCTTCCTCTATCTCAACTGCAAGAGGCTTTCCTCTTTTACTAATCCACCTCAGCACAGACCCTTAACGGGTGTTGGGCTGGGGGACAGTCACGTCTTTCTCATCCCATGAGGCCATATTTCAGACTTTCACATGGGGAGAAACCTTGGACTATATCCCGCTTTCAAGGGCAGAGGTCCCTGCGGCTTTCTGCAGTGCATTTTGCCCCTCGTTTATTAAGATTAGAGAATGGTGATGACTTTTACCAAGTATACTGCTTGTAAACCTTTTGTTAACAAGTCACGTCCTGCACAGCCCTAGATCCCTTAAACCTTGATTTCATACAACGCATGTTTTTGTGAGCTCCCGGTTGGGTCTGAGTGGCTGGGGCAAAGTGGCTGGGGAAAAGCGGCTGGGGCAAAGCTACAAATTAACAACATCTCACCAAAGCAATTGTTTAAAGTACAAGTCTTTTTCAAAATGGAGTCTCTTATGTCTTTTCTTTCTATATAGACACAGTAACAGTCTGATCTCTCTTTCTTTTCTCTACAGTGAGGGTCTTGCCTCTATGTTGATGGCTGCTGACTGATCAGTATGGGGGCTGCTGAAGTTTGGGTACCTGTGTCAATTTCTTAAAACAATGAAGTTTGTTCCTTTCACAAAAGATTTCCCTGTAGCATGTGATGCTGTTTGATAACATTATATCCACAGTAGAACTTCCTTGAAAACTGGAGTAAACCCTCTCAAACCCTGCTGCTGCTTTATTCACTAGGTTTATGGAATATTCTACATCCTTGGTTGTTATTTCAACAATGTTCATAGCTTCTCCACCTGGAGTAGATTCCATCTCAAGAAAATATTTTCTTTGCTCATCCATAAGAAGCAACTCCCCAATTGTTCAAGTTTCATCATGAGTTTACAGCAATTTAATCTCATCTTAAGGCCCTAATTCTAATTCTCATTGTCATGCGATTTCTACCACATCTGTAGGGACTTCCTCCACTGACATCCTGAGCCCTCAAAGTAATCCATGAGGGTTGGAATCAACTTCTTCCAAACTCCTGTTAATGTTGATATTTCAACCTCCTCCCATCAAGCACAAATGTTCTTAATGGCATTTGCTATTAAGGACATTTGTGATTCATGGGAGTAGTCTGAAATGTCATAAAGAGATTAATGGTGAAACCTTTCCAAAAGGTTTTCAATTCAGTTTATCCAGACTCATCAAAGAAATTACTATCTATGACAGCTATACCTTTACAAAATGCATTTATTATTTAATAAAAACACATGAAAGTCAAAACCACTCTTTGATCCACAGGCTGAAGGATAGATATTGTATTAGCAGCCATGAACATAACATTAATTTCCAAGTACATCTCCATCTAAGCTTCTGGGTAGCTAGGAGAGTTATTAATAAGCAGCAATCTTTTTTTCCTTTTTTCTTTTCTTTCCTTTTTATTTTTTTTCTCCTTTATATAGTTTCCCTCTTGTTGCCCAGGATGGAGGGCAGTGGCGTGGTCTTGGCTCACTGCAACTTCCGCCTCCAGGGTCCAAGCCATTCTTCTGTGTCAGCCTCCTAAGTAGGTGAAATTTCAAGTACCACCACCATGCCCGGCTAATTTTTTTGTATTTTTATTAGACATGGGGTTTCATAATCTTCGCCAGGCTGGTCTCCAACTTCTGACCTCAGGCGATCCAACCACCTCAGCCTCCCAAAGTGCAGGGATTATAGGTGTGAGCCACTGCACCAGGCCAAGCAGCAATCCCTTTAAAGGACTAATTGTTTTTTTTGTTTTTTTTTTTTTTCTGAGCAGTAGGTCTCAATAGTGGGATTAAAATATTCAGTAAGCCATACTGTTAACAGTTGTGTTGTCACTCAGACTGTGATGTTCCATTTCTAGAGCACAGAAAGAATAGGTTTTGAATAATTCTTAAGAGCCCTGAGATTTTCAGAGTGGTCAATGAGCATTGGCTGTAACTTAAAGTCACCAACTATAGTGGTCCTCAAAGACAGTCAGCACATCCTTTGAAGTTTTGAAGCCAAGTGTTGACGTCTCTCTAGCGATGAAATTTTACATCTTCAGTAAGCTTAATCATTTCTAGCTCTTTACTTAAAGTGAGAGACGTTCAATTCTTCCTTTCATTTGAGCTCTTTGAGATCACTGTGGTTACTAATTAACACCCCCAGTGGGTGTCATTCTCCTCCCTCCTCAATCGAGTTCACCCACATCTCTGCGTGGGGAACGGGGCTTTCTGCACCACACACGCCCTGCATGCCTGGGGATCTCCCACAGGGGGCTTTCGTGAGCCAGGGAGCAAGGGCCGTCCCCCCGCTCCAGCCCAGCAAGGCTGTGCAGGCAGAAGGAATCTCTCAACCTGCCATTGCACGTGGGAATTTTGTGTTCACTGCCCTGGCTCCTCTGGAAGTAGGACTGTCCCACCCTCAGACACCTCGGTGGCCTCCGCACCCCAACAAATGCCAGGAGGACGAGGATCTGCAGCACGGTGGCCTGCTGGGCGCATGCTCAGTGGGACAGCTTGGGCCCCCTCAAGCTGAGTCACAGGGGCAAGGTGTGTTTGCACCACCCACGTCCCACTGGAGTCCGCGGTGGGTCTGGAGCCCCAGGTCGCCAGGGTGGTGTGGGAAACCAAAGACGGGGCACCTCCACCTCCGAAGCTATCGACCCCGGAGGCCTCCCGATCAAGCACAGATGCAAGCCATCCAGGCACCTCTCAACCGCTCCAGGAGCCGGGGCGCTCGTCTACACTCACCTCCAGCCTGTTAGATGAGCTCCTGTCAACCCCAGAGTTTCAGCAAAAGGCACAGTCTTTCCTAGATCCGGCGCCACTGGGGAAGCTGAAGGAAGTGGAAGACCCCGCTCTGCTGGAACCACACCTCAGCCAGGAAGAACACCAGGCTCTGCTGGAGAAGCTTTAGGATGCGGGGTCGAGGCGGGGTGGGGGCAGGGCGGCGGCCTCTCTTTCGCGGTGAACCTCTGACTCGGTATGGAGAGGCGTGTCTTCCCTTCCAGCTGACCTGCCTAGGATCTCTGAGTTCCAGGTCCCATGAGAGACTCCACTCAGAGGAGGGCTGTCATTCTTTCCTGAGCATCCCGGGGATCCCAGGGCCCGTCCAGGTACCGGGAGATGGAGTGTCTACTGCTCATGCGCGGGTTAGCAAGCAGCAGCCTAGGTTTTCTAACCAGCTCAGGCAGAGCTCTCATCCCTTCCCTCTTGCGCCCCCGCCACGTTCTTCAGTGGGGCGGGCGGAGACCTCCATCCCGGGAAACACTGGCCTGGGCAGGTGCCAAGCCTACTCTTCTTTCCGCATCTCACCACTTCTGTCTCCCCACCCCTCCGTCACTCGCCTACCCTTGCCCAGCCAGCTTCCTCGGAATCACCGTGGAGTGCCTGACAGCTAAATGCAGACCCGAGACCCAGCGCAAACCGGGGTGCTGCCCTTTATACGCGGGAGGGAACTCAGGCAGAGAAGGGGAGAGGAACGGAGACAGAGAGGGAGGGAGCGATGGAGGGAGAAAAGAACGGATGGACCCAGGGACCTTGGAAGGTTTGGAGGGATAGGAGGGAGAGAGGGAAGGAGGGAGGGAGGGAGAAAGGGAGGAACTGAGGGAGGGACGGAGGGAAAGAGGGAGGGAGGGTGGAAGAAAGAAACAAAGAGGGGAAGGCAGAGAGAAAAGCGGTCTTCTTCCTCCAGGACCAGCAGGATCTTGCACTCCGGGAAAATGTTGGGTGCCCAGGGCAGGCTAAGTGCTCGGCCCACAGCCGCGTCGGCCTGCGGGGCTCTCACTGGCCCTCTGGATAGCCAGCCTGGGTTACCTCATCTGGGAGCGATTCAGACGAATTTCGTTTCCAAAGGAATAAGCGAATTACCCAGAGAGCAATGAGCCGAGACTCGGGTGATTGTTCACTTTTCATCCATATGGTTCACAGATGAGATAGCCCCACGTTGAGCCTGCAACGGAGCGCGAGGTGGATAGTCCCGCCCACACAGGAGTCACACTCAGGCCGACTGAAGCATGGTTTCGGGTTCCACGTTCCTTTGTCTTCTGCAAGGGGGCCTGTTGCTCATGTGTCTCTAGCCCCCGAAAGCGTGACCATTTTGACTGTTTGTTTCCCGAGCTCTGTGGGGATACAGAAACCTCCAGAGAAGAGTGGAAAAGCAGCATCGTGTTTTCGCTCTCCTTTCCAGTTTCCTCTTTGGAAACAGGTCATAGTGGAGACTCCCCATGTCTTAGGAAACAGGAAACCATCGTCAGGCCGTGATGCACTGGGCGTTTCTTTTCTCTGTAGTTTCGCTCTCGTTTTCTACATGAAAATGAACAAGATTCGTAAGGAATCAGAAAAGAATTTATGGTACACAAGTCTTGACTACTGTTGCATTCCACTTTGAAATCACTTTGAGCTAAAACAACAGTTTTCCAAGATTTAAAGAGAAATAGATTTTATACAAGGGATTTTTTTATTCACTCAATACATAATTTAAGTTACTGAGAGTAACAAGTGATATTTTTTCCACTATAATTTGCACTGATGAAAGAAATAATTCTTTTAACTCCTCACAAATGCTACATTTTCAGGACTAAAGGAATTATCAGTAGGCATTCTTTCTTCTTGATCTAAGTTGTTTGTCTCTAAAATATGTCAAGTAAGCATGTAAAGATTCAGGGATGGGCAGTTTCATGATTTTTTCTCTCAGTAAATTTTGAGGTTACTCCTCTGGCTTCATCGCTTCACTGTGATCTTTTTCTTCCTCTTCTTTGCTATCTTCTTCCAATTTTTTCATCCTCCTCACTGTCTAGAGGCTGAGGAATAAGCTGATTACCCACAAATACGTAAGTGGTAATTCTCTGTTTAACTCTCTTTCCTTTCCTTTTGGGTGGAGCCCTTTGAGGAATCCCCTTGGCCTGCATCTCATCATTTATGAAATTTCTAAGTGTGGGTCCAATATAAATACGAGCTAAGTCCTGTAGATTCCTGACAGTGATTCCTTACAGATTTGCAGATGTGAGGGTTAGATTTAATTTTATATAAGGTTTAAATGATACTTAAACTTATGTAACCTGATCTGAATTTGCATTTCCTCTATGAAAACTTCATTTATCTAATAAGGAAATCAAATGATTGCAGACCTATTTACCTTAATTTTGTTGCAATCACTGTTGCTGGGTTGCTGTATTTATATTCCAGGAAATATATGAGTGTAATAACAATACAAAATACTGAATAATTTAGCTTGTAAAAATCCCACAAATTTCATGAAATTTCACAGCACAGCTACTTTTGCTTTTGAATCTCTTTCCAAAAGACATGAGTAAAATATCGACTTCTCTCATAGAGATTTTAAGAGCAAAGCAAGTGAATTATTAAAATAGGAAGTAGTACTTAACACAACTTTTTATATGGACCCTTTACATTTTCAGTATTTTAAAAAATGAGGTTATCTTAACTCTCTAGAATATTTTTATTATTATTATACAATAAGTTTTAGGGTACATGTGCAAAATGTGCAGGTTAGTTACATATGTATACATGTGTCATGCTGGTGTGCTGCACCCATTCAGCACTCGACATTTAGCATTAGGTATATCTTCTACAGGTATCCCTCCACCCTCCGCCCACCCGAGGACATTCCCCAGAGTGTGATGTTCACCTTCCTGTGTCCGTGTGTTCACATTGTTCAATTCCCACCTATGAGTGAGAACATGCAGTGTTTGGTTTTCTGTCCTTGGGATAGTTTACTGAGAATGATGATTTCCAATTTCATCCTTGTCCCTAAAAAGGACATGAACTCATCATTTTTTATGGCTGCATAGTATTCCATGGTATATATGTGCCACGTTTTCTTAATCCAATGTTGGACATTTGGATTGTTTCCAAGTCTTTGCTATTGTGAATAGTGCCGCAATAAACAGTCTTGTGCATGTGTCTTTATAGCAGCATTATTTACAGTCCTTTGGGTATATACCCAGTAATGAGATGGCTGTGTCAAACGGTATTTCTAGTTCTAGATCCTTGAAGAATCACCACACTGACTTCCACAATGTTTGAACTAGTTTACAGTCCCACCAACAGTGTAAAAGTGTTCCTATTTCTCCACATCCTCTCCAGCACCTGTTGTTTCCTGACTTTTTAATGATTGCCATTCTAACTGGTGTGAGATGGTATGTCATTGTGTTTTTCATTTGCATTTCTCTGATAGCCAGTGATGGTGAGCATTTTTTCATGTGTTTTTTGGCTACATAAATGTCTTCTTTTCAGAAGTGTCTGTTCATGTCCTTCGTCCACTTTTTGATGGGGTTGTTTGATTTTTTCTTGTAAATTTGTTTGAGTTCATAGTAGATTCTGGATATTAGCCCTTTGTCAGATGAGTAGGTTTTGAAAATTTTCTCCCATTTTGTAGGTTGCCTGCTCACTCTGATGGTAGTTTATTTTGCTGTACAGAAGCTCTTTAGTTTAATTAGATCCCATTTGTCAATTTTGCCTTTTGTTGCCATTGCTTTAGGTGTTTTAGACATGAAGTCCTAGCCCATGCCTGTGTCCTGAATGGTAATGCCTAGGTTTTCCTCTGGGGTTTTTATGATTTTAGGTCTAATGTTTCATTCTTTAATCCATATTGAATTATTTTTTGAATAAGGTGTAAGGAAGGGATCAAGTTTCAGCTTTCTACATATGGCTAGTCAGTTTTCCCAGAACCGTTTATTAAATAGGGAATCCTTTACCCATTGCTTGTTTTTCTCAGGTTTGTCAAAGATCAGATAGCTGTATATATGTGGCATTATTTCTGACGGCTCTGTTCTGTTCCACTGAACTATGACTCTGTTTTGATACCAGTACCATGCTGTTTTGGTTACTGTAGCCTTGTATTATAGCTTGAAGTCAGGTAGCGTGATGCCTCCAAGGTTGCTCTTTTGGCTTAGGATTGACTTGGCGATGAGGGCTGTTTTTTGGTTCCATATGAACTTTAAAGTAGTTTCTTCCAATTCTGTGAAGAAAGTCATTGGTAGCTTGATGGGGATGGCATTGAATCTATAAATTACCTTGGGCAGAATGGCCATTTTCATGATATTGTTTCATCCTACCCATGAGCTTGGAATGTTCTTCCAATTGTTTCTATCCTCTTTTAATTCAATGAGCAGTGGTTTGTAGTTCTCCTTGAAGAGGTCTTTCATGTCCCTTGTAAGTTGGATTCCTAGATATTTTATTCTCTTTGAAGCAATTGTGAATGGGAATTCACTCATGATTTGGCTCTGTTAGTCTGTTATTTGTGTATAAGAATGCTTGTGATTTTTGTACATTGATTTTGCATCCTGAGACATTGTGGAAGTTTCTTATCAGCTTAAGGAGATTTTGGGCTGAGACAATGGGGTTTTCTAGATATACAATCATGTCATCTGCAAACGGACAATTTGACTTCCTCTTTTCCTAATTGAATACCCTTGATTTCCTTCTCCTGCCTAATTGCCCTGGCCAGAACTTCCAATTCTATGTTGAATAGGAGTGGTGAGAGAGGGCATCCCTGTCTTATGTCAGTTTTCAAAGGGAATGCTTCCAGTTTTTGCCCATTCAGTATGATATTGGCTGTGGGTTTGTCATAGATAGCTCTTATTATTTTGAGATATGTCCCATCAATACCTAATTTATTGAGAGTTTTTAGCATGGAGGGTTTTTGAATTTTGTCAAAGGACTCTTCTGTATCTATTGAGATAATCATGTGGTTTTTGTCTTTCATTGTGTTTATATGCTGGATTATATTTATTGATTTGTGTATATTGAACCACGCTTGCATCCCAGGGATGAAGCCCACTTGATCATGGTGGATAAGCTTTTTGATGTGCTGCTTTATTTGGTTTGCCAGTATTATATTGAGGATTTTTGCATCAATGTTCATCAAGGATATTGGTCTAAAATTCTCTTTTTTGTTGTGTCTCTGCCCAGCTTTGGTATCAGGATGATACTGGCCTCATAAAATGAGTTAGGGAGGATTTCCTCTTTTTCTATTGATTGGAATAGTTTCAGAAGGAATGGTGCCAGTTCCTCCTTGTACCTCTGGTAGAATTCGGCTGTGAATCCATCTGGTCCTGGACTTTTTTTGGTTGGTAAGCTATTGATTATTGCCTCAATTTCAGAGCCTGTTATTTGTATATTCAGAGATTCAAATTCTTCCTGGTTTAGTCTTGGGAGGGTGTATGTGTCGAGGAATTTATCCATTTCTTCTAGATTTTCTAGTTTATTTGCATAGAGGTGTTTGTAGTATTCCCTGATGGTAGTTTGTATTTCTGTGGGATTGGAGATTGTATCCCCTTTATCATTTTTTATTGCATCTATTTGATTCTTCTCTCTTATTTTCTTTATTAGTCTTGCTAGCAGTCTATCAATTTTGTTGGTCCTTTCAAAAAACCAGCTCCTGGATTCATTAATTTTTTGAAGGGTTTTTTGTGTCTCTGTTTCTTTCAGTTCTGCTCTGATTTTAGTTATTTCTTGCCTTTTGCTAACTTTTGAATGTGTTTGCTCTTGCTTTTCTAGCTCTTTTAAATCTGATGTTAGGGTGTCAATTTTGGATCTTTTCTGCTTCCTCCTGTGGGCATTTAGTGCTATAAATTTCCCTCTACACAGCTTTAAATGTGTCCCAGAGATTCTGGTATGTTGTGTCTTTGTTGTCATTGGTTTCAAAGAACATCTTTCTTTCTGCCATCATTTCGTTATGTACCCAGTTGTCATTCAGGAGCAGGTTGTTCAGTTTCCATGTAGTTGAGCAGTTTTGAGTGAGTTTCTTCATCCTGAGTTCTAGTTTGATTGCACTGTGGTCTGAGACACAGTTTGTTACGATTTCTGTTCTTTCACATTTGCTGAGGAGAGCTTTACTTCCAACTATGTGGTCAATTTTCGAATAGGTTTGGTGCTGAAAAAAATGTATACTCTGTTGATTTAGACTGGAGAGTTCTGTAGATGTCTATTAGGTCCACTTGGTGCAGAGCTGAGTTCAATTCCTGGGTATCCTAGTTAACTTTCTGTCTCGTTGATCTGTCTAATGTTGACAGCGGGATGTTAAAGTCTCCCATTATTACTGTGTGGGAGTCTAAGTCTCTTTGTAGGTTACTCAGGACTTGCTTTATGAATCTGGGTGCTCCTGTATTGGGTGCATATATATTTAAGATAGTTAGCTCTTCTTGTTTAATTGATCCCTTTACCATTATATAATGATCTTCTTTGTCTCTTTTGATCTTTGTTGGTTTAAGTCTGTTTTATCAGAGACTAGGATTGCAACCCCTGCCTTTTCTTGTTTTCCATTTGCTTGGTAGATCTTCCTCCATCCTTTTATTTTGAGCTTATCTGTGTCTCTGCACGTGAGATGGGTTTCCTGAATACGGCCTACTAATGGGTCTTCACTCTTTATCCAATTTGCCAGTCTGTGTCTTTTAATTGGAGAATTTAGTCCGTTCATATCAAAAGTAAATATTGTTATGTGTGAATTTGATCCTGTCATTATGATGTTAGCTAGTTATTTTGCTCGTTAGTTGATGCAGTGTCTTCCTAGCCTCGATGGTCTCTACAATTTGGCATGATTTTGCAGTTGCTGGTACCAGTTGTTCCTTTCCATGTTTAGTGCTTCCTTCAAGATCTCTTTTAGGGCAGGTCTGGTGGAGACAAAATCTCTCAGCATTTGCTTGTCTGTAAAGTATTTTGTTTCTCCTTCACTTATGAAGCTTAGTTTGGGTAGATATGACATTCTGGGTCCAAATTATTTTCTTTAAGAATGTTGAATATTGGCCCCCAGTCTCTTCTGGCTTGTAGAGTTTCTGTTGAGAGATCCACTGTTAGTCTGATGGACTACCCTTTGTGCATAACCCGACCTTTCTCTCTGGCTGCCCTTAACATTTTTTCCTTCATTTCAACTTTGGTGAATCTGACAATTATGTGTCTTGGAGTTGCTCTTCTCGAGGGGTATCTTTGTGGTGTTCTCTGTATTTCCTGAATCTGAATGTTGGCCTGCCTTGCTAGATTGGGGAAGTTCTGTTGGATAATATCCTGCAGAGTGTTTTCCAACTTGGTTCCATTCTCCCCGTCACTTTCCGGTACACCAATCAGAAGTAGATTTGGTCTTTCCACATAGTCCCATATTTCTTGGAGGGTTTGTTCGTTCTTTTTATTCTTTTTTCTCTAAACTTCCCTTCTCAATTCATTTCATTCATTTCATCTTCCATCACTGATACTCTTTCTTCCAGTTGATTGCATTGGCTCCTGGGACTTCTGCACTCTTCACGTAGTTCTCAAGCCTTGGATTTCAGCTCCATCAGCTCCTTTAAGCACTTCTCTGTATTGTTTATTCTAGTTATACATTCGTCTAAATTTTTTTCAAAGTTTTTTAACTTCTTTGCCTTTGGTTTGAATTTCCTCCTGTAGCTCGGAGTAGTTTGATCATCTGAAGACTTCTCTCAACTGGTCAAAATCATTCTCCCTCCAGCTTTGCTCCGTTGTTGAAAAGGAACTGCATTCCTTTGGAGGAGAAGAGGCACTCTGCTTTTTAGAGTTCCTAGTTTTTCTGCTCTGTTTTTTCCCCATTTTTTTGGTTTTATTTCCTTTTGGTCTTTGATGATGGTAATGTACAGATGGGTTTTTGGTGTGGATGTCCTTTCTGTTTGTTAGTTTCCTTCTAACAGACAGGACCCTCAGCTGCAGATCTGTTGGAGTTTGCTAGAGGTCCACTCCAGACGCTGTTTGCCTTTGTAACAGTAGCGGTGGCTGAAGAACAGCAGATTTTCATGAACCACAAATGCTGCGGTCTGACTGTTCCTCTGGAAGTTTTGACTCAGAAGAGTACCCGTCCTTGTGAGGTATCAGTCTGCCCCTACTGGGGGTTGCTTCCCACTTAGGCTGCTTGGAGTTCAGGGGTCAGGAAACCACTTAAGGAGACAGTCTGCCCGTTCTCAGATCTCCAGCTGCGTGCTGGGAGAACCATTGCTCTCTTCAAAGCTGTCAGACAGGGACATTTAAGTCTGCAGAGGTTACTGCTGTCTTTTTGTTTGTCTGTGCCCTGCCCCTATAGGTGGAGCCTATAGAGGCACGCAGGCCTCCTTTAGCTGTGGTGGGCTCCACCCAGTTCGAAGTTCCCGGTGCTTTGTTTACCTACGCAAGCCTGGACAATGGCGGCGCCCCTCCCAAAGCCTCGCTGCCGCCTTGCAGTTTGATCTCAGACTGCTGTGCTAGCAATCAGTGAGATTCCGTGGGTGTAGGACCCTCCGAGCCAGGTGCGGGATATAATCTCCTGGTGTGCCGTTTTTTAAGCCCGTTGGAAAAGTGCAGTATTAGGGTGGGAGTGACCCAATTTTCCAGGTCCATCTGTCACTCCTTTCTTTGACTAGGAAAGGGAACTCCCTGACCCCTTGCACTTCCTGAATGAGGCAATGCCTAGCCCTGCTTTGGCTTGCACACGGTGCGCTGCACTCACTCTCCTGCGCCCACTGTCTGGCACTCCCTAGTGAGATGAACCCGGTACCTCAGGTGGATATTCAGAAATCACCCGTCTTCTGCGTCAGTCATGCTGGGAGCTGTAGACTGCAGCTGTTCCTATTTGGGTATCTTGGCTGTGCCCACTCTCTAGAATTTTTAAATTATATTTAGAATTGTTTTTTCTATAGTTCACTGTATAAAGTATTTGGTTTTTTTAAAAAAGCAAAATCATCGTTATGTGTGACTCTTGATAGGCCACAGAACAAGTGAATGAGCATGAGTGAGACCACTTTCTTAGATGTCTGTAAGTAGCAGGGCCATGGTAGACCTGGTCAGCAGATGCACTTTAGCAGATGGAACTTCTAGTTTACCTGAATATTTATCCTTGACAAGGTAGGGCTGAGCCTACACTTGCTTTGGAACTTTCTAGTACATGAAATATTCACAGAAATTGTATCTAGACACCTTTTGTTTGGAAAATCCTGTTCAGAATCATAGTGTAATCTTTGGGACTCATGCCATGCTCATTTGACTTCTTCCCATATTTTTTATGTTTCTTTTGGTAAAACTATAATGGTTTTCATTTTTTACTTAATATCACACAATTAAACTGTCCATATTTGAGCTTTATTGTAGCTTATCAGTGATAAAAAACAGGTAGTAATTGCCATTGTTTGCTTGTTTGTTTTCCGAATAAGGCCTGAAAACAGCCATTCCTTATTAAGAAAGTGTGCAATGTAACATATTTGCTAGAGTTACATGGATTATATATTTCTTAAAGGGAAAAATTTGAGAGTATCATGAATTACCACCAGGATTATTATTACAGTAGTTGCTCAGATTTGGTTAAGGAAGCCCAATCAAAGTATAGTGAAAGGATTATTATCTCTCTGCTAAGATTAAGACATTTTTTCAAAAATCTCAGCCCCAATAATTCCACAACATCTGAAAACAAGTGTTTGTGATCATGTGTAAGCATGAAATTGTTCCAAGTAAGTGAGGATATTTTATTTATGTGAAAGGCAGTATCAATGGAAGGTTATTTGTTTTGTACCAGTGGCTAGGATGGTGGAATTGGGGTTATTTCTACAGTTATTCTTAGATGATTACTAAACTGCTAAGAAATGCCCCATATGATTTGTATCTAGGAAAGAAAAAAATCAGTATCATACTGTTGTCATCTGTCAGAAATGTTCATTTTATTCTGAATTAATTGTGGCTTATGAAGTTACCTTGAATTCCTGGTGACCACATGTTTTTATCTGGAAAACCTGGGGAAAGTTGTCTGTCCCATCTACCCTGCTGTTTTTTTTTTCTCGGTTGGAACTGATGTTTAGATGATGCTTTTACTATGCAGGAGAGAGTTTTTGTTAAGGATATATTTGAAGATTGGGTTTTCCGTAATGTCTTTCATTCTTTGACTTTGGCAAACTGTACAGTAGATTTTCATGATCATTGCATACTTCTTGTCATTGAAATGTATTTTTATGTTTTTAAATGCATTCATTTTACACTTGTGACTTTATTATTGACTTTAAGAGGCAGAAATAAAAAAAATAAAATTAAAAAAAAGAAAATGAATGCGATCCACACACCTGCGTGTGTGAGACTATCACGGCAACAGCGACACCCACAGGCATTGCCGCCTTCACGGAGACGGCATGGAAAACTCAAGACTATCATGGATGTTCAGTTCTACACTCCACCCTTCCAAAGTGATTTCTCCCTGAAATCGTGTGTGAGCCCAGAGAGAAAATTCTAGTTTCCATAGAATTCTGGAGAACTCAGAAAGCAAGCCCCAGAAGCCCCCGTTTCCTGGCCGATCTGGCCCCACCTTCACCTACCACACATGGCCCTGTGTCTGTGGTCTCTGGCTTCAGAGGGCGGGTTATCCATGGCCCTTGGGTACTCATGCATATTCGTGAAGGGGTGAAGCTGGTGGGTCTTTATAAGTGCCACTGGAGGGGTCGGACTCCTGAATGGACCTGCGTGCAGCACAAAGACCAACTGAGGCACACGGGCGCTGCTGGCCACTCTCTGCCCTTGTCTCTCCATGAAATTCCAGCCAGGTGCCCCTGCGATGGCTCTCCCGACACCTTCTGACAGCCCCTTCCCCACGGAAGCCTGAGGACGAGGACGGCAAAGGGACTTGTTTGTAACCTGAACGAAAAGATGCCCTGCCAGCGTGCTTTGAGTGGAACCCTTACCTGAACTGGTCAGAGAGACCTGCCTTTTAGAGTCCAGGATTCAGATTTCATGTCAGAATCGAAGGTTCAGGCATCCAGGCCAGGGTGGCACGGAACCCACGCATGCAGACGGCCTGTGCAATGCGGCCCACAAGGGTGCCACCCTCCCTCCTTGGTCACCTTCACCCCCACCAGGGCGTGGGGTACAGGGGGCTTTCGTTAGCCAGGCAGCAAGGGTCACTCCTCTGCTGCAGCCCAGCGAGGCTTCCCAGGCAGAGGGAATCTCCCAACCTGCCATGGAACATGGGGATTTTGGGTTTGCTGTCCTGGCTCCTTTGGAAGTGGCGCTGACCCACCCTCAGACACCTGGGTGACCTCAGCAGCCAAACAGATGGCAGGGGGACCAGGATCCACACTACGGTGGCCTTCTGGGTGTGTGCTCAATGGTACAGCTTGGGCCGCTCACACTGAGTCAAACAGATGGCAGGGGGACCAGGACCCACAGCAAGGCGGTCTTCTGGGTACCTGCTCAGTGGGACAACTTGAGCCGCTCAGGCTGAGTCACAGGAGCAAGGTGTGCTTGCACCGCACACGTCCCACATGAGTCCGTATTGGGGCTGGGGCCAGGGTCTCCAAGTCACCAGGGCACTTGGGGATGTGAAGCCGAGGCACATCTACCTCCGCAGCTCACGCCCATGGAGGCCTCTGCATGTCAGAAGCAGATGTAAGCCATCCAGACACCCTCCCAACCGCTCCAGGAGCTGTAGGGTTCATCTACACTCACACCCACCCTGCTATATGAACTCCTGTCGACCCCAGAATTTCAGCAAAAGGCACATCCTTTCCTAGCAACGGAGCCACTGGGGGAGTTGAAGGACGTGGAAAAGCCCACTTTTCTGGAACCACTCCTCAGCCAGGAAGAACACTGGGCTCAGTTGGAGGAGCTTTAGGACGCAGGGTTGGGAAACGATGGGGACAGGGGGGTGGCCCTTCTTTCTCGGTGAACCTCTGGCTTGGTATGGAGACCTGTGTCTTCCCTTCCAGCTGACCTGTCTAGGATTCCTGAGTCAAGGTCCAGCAAGAGACTCCACAGAAAGGAGGGCTGTCATTCTTTTCTGAGTATCTCAGGGATTTCAGAGCCAGCACAGGTACTCAGAGATGGGCCGTCTACTGCACATGTGCGGGTCCACGGGCAGCCAGCTAGGGTTTTTGACCAGCCCAGGCAGGGCTATCATCCCTTCCCCAGCCCCCCTACGCCTTGTACCCCACCGACACCCGTTCTTCAGTGGTGTAGGCGGAGATCTCCACCCCGGGAAACACCGGCCGGGGCAGTGGTCAGGCCTGCTCTCTTTTCCACGGCTCAACTCCACTGCCTCCCCGCTCCACCATCACTCGCGCACCCGTGTCCTGCCATACTCCCTGGCATCACGTGGAGTGCCTGGCAACTAAATGTAGACCCCGAGATCTCTCACAAACTGTGGTTCTGCTCTTTCTAGGTGGGAGGGAAGCCAGGCAGAGATGGGGAAAGGAACGCAGACAAAGTGAGAGGGAGTGACAGAGGGAGGAAAGGATGGATGAATGGAGGGAACTTGGAAGGGATGGAGGGAGGGAGGGAAAGAAAAAGAGAAGAATGGAGGGAGGGAAGGAGTGAGAAATGGAGGTATGGATGGAGGGAGAGAGGGAAGGAGAGAAGAACAGAGGGAGGGAGAGAGGGAGAGAAGGAAGAATAGAGGGAAGGATGGACAGAGGGAGAAAAGGAGCAAGAAACAGAGAAAGGAAGGCAAAGAGAAAAGCTGTCTTCTGCCTCCAGGACTAGCAGGACCTCGAACTCTGGGAAAATGTTGGGTGCCCAGTGAAGGCTGAGTGCTCGGCCAAAGGCCGTGTAGGCCGACGGTGCCCTCACCGGCCCTCGGGATTGACAGCCTGGGTTATTTCATCTGGGAGCGATTCAGACGAATTCTACCTCCCAAGGAATGAGCGAATTCCCCAAAGAGCAGAGCCAAGACTCGAATGGTTGTCTGTTTTTCATCCACATGGTTCACAGATGGCATATCCCCACGCTAAGCCTGCAACAGAACATGAGGCAGATACTCCCATCCACACAGGAGTCACACTCAAGCCAAGTGAACCATGATTCCGGATTCCACGTTCCTTTGCCCTCTGCAAGGTGGCCTGTTGCTCACTGGTCTCTGGCCCCTGAAAGCGTGACCATGTGGACTGTTTGTCTCCCGAGCTCTGTGGGGACACAGAAACCTCCAGCAAAGCATGGAAAAGCAGCATTGTGTCTTCGCTCTCCTTTGCAGTTTCCAAACAAGCCATTTTGGAGACTCCTCATGTTGCAGGAAACAGGAATGCATCATCAGGCTGTGATGCCTCAGTCCCCTGCCCTGGCTCCAGGCCCACCAGGAGGCCTCCCTTTCGCTGACTCTCCAGGTCTTCCCTCGGCTCACGAGCTCCCGAGCTTCCAACACATTGCGCCGGCTCAGGACAGGGTGTGCTCGGAGGTGTCAGGGCCCGGGGCCCACAGTTCTGGGATCCCCTCCAGTCCTCTGCCTTACCGCAGAAGAATTGTTTTGGATCCCTCACTGCCCCTCCTGCAAGGCCCCCTCTTCCCCCACACACCCAGAGACGCCAGGGCTGCCCAGGGGGGAACAGCCTGCCCAGCCCTTTTTCTCACAATGCCCACACCATCGTCGCTTGTCCCGACGAGTACCCGCCCATGGCCAACGGGAAAGGAAGGCCCTGATTTGCCCCACGCTGGCACTAGAGCCCCGGCAGCCTGATGCCGGGAAAGAGGGGCTGACGGACATCCAGACACACCACACCAACACCACGAACAAACCCACCCCGACACACACACAGATACACACGGGGGCACGCACAGAGGCACACAAGCACACAAACGGACACACACAAAAGGACATACAGGCAAAGACACAGACACAGCTTGAAAGAGAGCAAGGGAGACTGGAATGGAGAGATAGAAATGTAGGGAGAGAGAGAAAGGTGGAGGAGGAGAGAGACAGAAGGTGACAGAAGAGCGAGAGGTGGAGGGGGAAATAGAGAAAGGGAGATGGCAAGGGAGTTGTAGAGCAAGAGAGACAGAGCCTTGGAGAAGGAGGCTCTGCTCAGGTAGACAGGGCAACTTTGAGCAGGCCAGGGTGAGGTGGAGGGTGCTTGGGCCAGGCTAGAACAGGGGGTCAGGACCGCCCAAGTGGGAAAAACAACGGAGCCCTGAGACGTGATTTTTTTTTTTCTTGGATTGGTTGGTTGCTTTGGGGGTGCGTCTCACAGGGTCCTTCTGTCTCCCAGGTGTGGTGGTCCCTGAGATTTGTAGAGTGCACCCGTCCATCAGGTGGAAGCCGTGGCACCAAGCGTATCCACGGGGCCAGGCCTGGGTCTCTCTTGTGTCCTCAGGACTTGAGTTTACACGAAGTCAGTGGCAATGGGAAACAGGATGCACAGGGAAGGATTTATTCATGGCTGGGAAAAACAATGTCCTTCCCCCGGGGAAAGCAGCCCACGTGTTCTGGAGCAGTGGTCTTGGCTGGTGACTGTGGGACCTGCTGCCCCAGCTTGGACAGTTGCAGTGGCACTTGATGAATGAATTGAATTGCCTGGGGTCCGGGGAGTGGGAAGACACCCCGGAGGGCAGGAAACCCTAGCCTGCGCCTTTGGGGTCTAGTACCTGCCACAGAGCCCCAGCTGGAGCCGGGCTCCTGGTGGGGCTGCAGCCAGGCAGAAGAGGTGGAATGCTGATGCCTGGCGGTATTGCAGCTGCGGATCCCCACGAGGAGGTTTCATCTCGACATAAATGTTTTTCATTCTTCAGCTGATATGTATCCTTAATTTTATATTAGTGGTAACTCCACAAATTTAGAGGTACAAAATATGATTGCCCACACCTTATAATCGCATTACCACCTCCCATTACCAGCAACTTTCCCCCTAGTCACCAACCTCAACCCGTAGACTAGGTCTAGCCATGTTGACCAGGCTGGCCTCTAACTCCTGGGCTTAAGTGATATGCCTGCCTTGGCCTCTCAAAGTGCTGGGATCAGCGGTGTGAGTCACCATGCCCAGCCAACCACCACCAAGTTTGGATTCAGCAGCACTGGGTCGTGGAGCTAAGGACCCACAAATTTAGAAAACTTTTTAAATATCATAACGTTTCTGTGAGGAAATAGTATTTGTTATTACATTTTTAGACTCTTTTATAATGTTCTTTTTTTTTTCCACTGAACACAGTACTAAGTAGTAATTGGAAAATCACAGCATAAGTCATATTACTTTTTCTAATACAGAGTCTTTGGCTGTTCTCTAAGCTAAACATGATCACCTACATTGAGAAAAAGAAAAAGCCCCAGAGTGTGAGGAGATAGGAGATAGTAGCCAAACATCCAAAGAGGTGGGAGTGAATAAGGCAGATGACACAGATGAGATGTCCAAAGGTCAAGGAGAAAGCCAGATCTTAAAGTGTGGTTTGCGAAGCTATACTCCAATGGAAATCTTTTCTGAGAAGCCCTGGTTTCTTTCTCTTGCTTTTATTAGAAACAGACATCTTCTGCCCCATGCTCTTCAGTTTTCTAGGACTGGACTTCCACTTCAACGATCATTCATCTAAGTTACAAAGAAAATCAAACCCTTTGCATGGCTTGCAAGGGACTGGAGTACCTGGCTGCTTGCTCTTTTATTGCTTTTGAGGACATAGGACCGTCTGTGATTTTTAAGGAACTCTATGTTAAACATTTTCTAATTTCCATTTTGAGTCTTGTCTAAAATGTGTGAGAGTAGTGGAGATATTGGGATTTGGTTTAGAAATCGCAGAAACACCACATCCAGATGTCGTATGTTTTCTGCTTTATAATTCCATATCCTGTGAAGTTTTCAAATGTGATTCTAAAGAAATTCAAACTCAATAATTTTATCAGAACACTAAGCCTCTGCCCCATATAATAAAACCTAATGTTATTTTAATTCAAAATTTTAAGTTTTTGGTATGTATTGACTCGAAAGCTGTAAACACTCTGTGCCATAATTCCTAAACTGTAATATGGTTTAATGTATCTACTTTCTACTTTTAAAACATGTACTTTGCTGTTGAGTAACTTAGAATATTGCTGAGCATGTATTAAATACTCATTTGTTTCCTGATGTTTTAATAGTTATCATTTTATAATTTTTTCTTGTTTAGTTTGAAGCTTACTAGGATTTTGTCACTGATATGTGTGTGTGTGTATATATATATATATACACACACAAGTATATATATAACAACATATGTAATTGATATATATCTATATGTTTTATACATGTGTATATACACACTTATGTGAATATATGCATGTGTACATAACATTGATTTTTTGACCAATAAAAATTGCATAATTATGCATTTTCTACATTATAATAATTTGATATATATTGTAAAATGTTTAATACAATTAAGTTGATGAACATTCATATCACCTCACATGGTTATGATTTTGTAGTGAGAGCATTTGAGGTCTCCTATTGTTGTAGCAAATTTTAAGCATACAAAACACTGTTATTAACTACATTTTAAAGCTATACATTAGACCCCCAAAACTTATTTATCTTATAACTGAAAGTTTGTACTCTTTGAACACTTTATCATTTTTTCTACCTCCAGGCCTGGTCATTACCATTGTACTCTCTGCTTCTGTGAGTTCAGACTTTTTAAATTCTCAATTTAAGTGAGAACATACAGTGTTTGTTTTTCTGTGCCCAGCTTATTTTGCATAGCATAATGTACCCAGGTACATTCATGTTGTTGAAATAGCAGAATTTCATTCCTTTTTATGGGTGACTAATATTCAGTTGTCTATTTTACCACATTTCCCTTATCCATTCAGCATCTACAGATAAGTCATTTTTTTAAAAAAGTACTTTTGACAGTTGTGAATAACGCTGCATTGAATACAGGGGTGCAGATTATTTTTGAGATGCTGATTTTATTTTGTTTATAGACAGAAGAGGAATTTCGGGATTGTACGATAGTTCAATTTTTTTAAAATAACCTGCATACTAATTTTCATAATGAGTTTTCCAGTTTACAACTCATTAAGACTGTACAGAAATATTTTGTCACATCCTTGTTAACACTTGTCATATCTCTTTTTTTGATATTAGCCATTCCAACTGTTGTAAAGCGGTATCTTTTTATTTGCAATTTTCTCATGAATGGTAATGTTTAGCATCTTTCTACACACCTGTTGGATATTTGAATATGTTTGTAAAAAATATTTAGTCTTGGTCCTTGGAGCCAAGATGGCCAAATAGGAATAGCTCCAGTCTACAAATCCCAGCTTGAGTGACGCAAAAGATGGGTGATTTCTGCATTTCCAACTAAGGTACCAGGCTCATCTCACTGGGGAGTGCCTGTCAGTGGGTACCAGGCAGTGGGTACAGTGCACCACGCATAAGCCAAAGCAGAGCGAGGCATTGCCTCACTGGGGAACTGCAAGGGGTCAGGGAATTCCCTTTCCTAGTCAAAGAAAGGGGTGACAGATGGCACCTGGAAAATCGGGTCACTCCCACCCTAATACTGCACTTTTCCAATGGGCTTCACAAACAGCACAAAAGGAGATTATATCCTGCACCTGGCTCAGAGGTTCTTATGCCCACGGAACCTCGCTCATTGCTAGCACAGCAGTCTGAGGTCAAACTGCAAGGTGGCAGTGAGGCTGGGGGAGGTGCGCCCGCAATTGCTCAGGCTTCAGTACGTAAACAAAGTGGCTGGGAAGCTCGAACTCGGGGGAGCCCATCACAGCTTAAGGAGATCTGCTGCCTCTGTAGGCTCCCCCTCTGGAGGCAGGGCACAGACAAACAAAAGACAGCAATAACCTCTACAGATATAAATGTCCGTGTCCCACAGATTTGAAGAGAGTAGTGGTTCTCCCAGCATGCAGCTGGAGATCTGAGAATGGGAAGACAGCCTCCTCGAGTGAGTCCCTGAACCCCGAGTAGCCTAACTAGGAGGCACCCCCCAGTAGGGTTGGACTGACACCTCACAAGGCTGGGTACTCCTCTGAGACAAAACTTCCAGAGGAACGATCAGGCAGCAGCATTTTTGGTTCAACAATATCCGCTGTTCTGCAAACACCGCTGCCGACACCCAGGCAAACAGGATCTGGAGTGGACGTCTAGCAAACTCCAACAGACCTGCAGCTGAGGGTCCTGACTGTTAGAAGGAAAACTAACAAACAGAAAGGACATCCACCCCAAAAACCCATCTGTACATCACCATCATCAAAGACAAAAGGTAGATAAAACCACAAAGATGGGGAAAAACAGAACAGAAAAACCGGAAACTCTAAAAATCATAGCACCTCTCCTCCACCAAAGGAACGTAGCTCTTCACCAGCAATGGAACAAAGCTAGATAGAGAATGACTTTAATGAGTTGAGAGAGGAAGACTTCAGAAGAACAAACTACTCCAAGCTACAGGAGGAAGTTCAAACCAATGGCAAAGAAGTTAAAAACCTTGAAAATAATTAGACAAATGGATAACTAGAATAATCAATTCAGAGAAGTCCTTAAAGGACCTGATGGAGCTGAAAACCATGACACCAGAACTACGTGATGAATAAACAAGCCTCAGTAACCAACGCGATCAACTGGAAGAAATGGTATCAGCGATGGAAGATGAAATGAATGGAATGAAGTTTGAAGAGAAGTTTAGAGAAAAAAGAATAAAAAGAATGAACAAACCCTCCAAGAAACACAGGACTATGTGTAAAGACCAAATCTACGTCTAATTGGTGGACCTGAAAGTGACGGGGAGAATTGAACGAAGTTGCAAAACAATCAGCAGGATATTATCAAGGAGAATTTCCCAAATCAAGCAAGGCAGGCTAACATTCAAATTCAGGAAATACAGAGAACACCACAAAGATACTCCTCGAGAAGAGCAACTCTAAGACACAACATTGTCAGATTCACCAAAGTTGAAATGAAGGAAAAAATGTTAAGGGCAGCCAGAGAGGAAGGTCAGGTTACCCACAAAGGGAAACCCATCAGACTAACAGCAGATCTCTTAGCAGAAACTCTACAAGGAAGAAGAGAGTGAAGGCCAATATTCAATATTCTTAAAGAAAAGCATTTGGACCCAGAATGTCATATCCAGCCCAACAAAGCTTCATAAGTGAAGGAGAAATAAAATCCTTTACAGACAAGCAAATGCTGAGAGATTTTGTCACCACCAGAAATGCCCTAAAGGAGTTCCTGAAGGAAGCACTAAACATGGAAAGGAACAACCGGTAACAGTGACTGCAAAAACTTGCCAAATTGTAAAGACCATCAAGGCTAGGAAGAATCTGCATCAACTAACGAGCAAAATAACCAGCTAACATCATAATGATAGGATCAAATACACACTTAAAAATACTAACCTTAAATGTAAATGGGCTAAATGCTCGAATTAAAAGGCACAGACTGGCAAATTGGAAAAGAGTGAAGACCCATCAGTGTGCTGTATTCCGGAAACCCATCTCACGTGCAGAGACACACATAGGCTCAAAATAAAGGGATGGAGGAAGATCTAACAAACAAATGGAAAAAGAAAAAAGGCAGGGGTTGCAATCCTAGTCTCTGATAAAACAGACTTTAAACCAACAAAGATCAAAAGAGACAAAGAAGGCCATTACATAATGGTAAAGGGATCAATTCAACAAGGAGAGCCAACTATCATAAATATATATGCACCCAATACAGGAGCACCAAGATTCATAAAACAAGTCCTTAGTGACCTTCAAAGAGACTTACACTCCCACACAGAAATAATGGGAGAGTTTAACACTGCATTGTCAACATTAGACAGATCAACGAGACAGAAAGTTAACAATGATACCCAGGAATTAAACTCAGCTCTGAGCCAAGCGGACCTAATAGGCAACTACAGAACTCGCCACCCCAAATCAATAGAATATACATTATTTCCAGCACCACCCCACACATATTCCAAAATTGACCACATACTTGGAAGTAAAGCACTCCTCAGCAAATGGAAAAGAACAGAAATCATAACAAACTGTCTCTCAGACCACAGTGCCATCAAACTAGAACTCAGGATGAAGAAACTCACTCAAAACCGCTCAACTACATGGAAACTGAACAACCTGCTCCTGAATTACTACTGGGTACATAACGAAATGAAGGCAGAAATAAAGATGTTCTTTGAAACCAACGAGAACAAAGAAACAACATACCGGAATCACTGGGACACGTTCAAAGCAGTGTGTAGAGGGAAATTAATAGCACTAAATGCCCACAAGATAAAGCAGGAAAGATCCAAAATTGACACCCTAACATCCCAATTAAAAGAACTAGAGAAGCAAGAGCAAGCACATTCAGAACTGGTAGAAGGCAAGAAACAACTAAAATCAGAGCAGAACTGAAGGAAATAGAGACACAAAAAACCCTTCAAAAAATTAATGAATCCAGGAGCTGGTTTATTGAAAAGATCAACAAAATTGAAAGACCACTAGCAAGACTAATAAAGAAGAAAAGACAGAAGAATCAAATAGATGCAAAAAAAAATGACAAAGGGGATATCACCACGGATCCCACAGAAATACAAACTACCATCAGAGAATACTATAGACACCTCTATATAGATAAACTAGAAAATGTAGAAGAAATGGATAAATTCCTTGACACATACACCGTCCCAAGACTAAACCAGGAAGAAGTTGAATCTCTGAATAGACCAATAACAGGTTCTGAAGTTGAGGCGATAATTAATAGCTTACCAACCAAAAAAAGTCCAGGACCAGATGGATTCACAGCCGAATTCTACCAGAGGTACAAGGAGGAGTTGGTACCATTCCTTCTGAAACTATTCCAATCAATAGAAAAAGAGGAAATCCTCCCTAACTAATTTTATGATGCCAGCATCATCCTGATACCAAAGCCGGACAGAGACACAACCAAAAAAGAGAATTTTAGACCAATATCCTTTATTAACATTGATGCAAAAATTCTCAATAAAATACTGGCAAACCGAATCCAGCAGCACATCGAAAAGCTTACCCACCATGATCAAGTGGGCTTCATCCTTGGTGATAAAAGGCTGGTTCAACATACGAAAATCAATAAACGTAATCTAGCATATAAACAGAACGAAAGACAAAAACCACATGATTAACTCAACAGATGCAGAAAAGACCTTTGAGAAAATTCAACATTTCATGCTAAAAACTCTTAATAAATTAGGTATTGATGGGACGTATCTCAAAATAATAAGAGCTATCTATGACAAACCCACAGCCAATATCATACAGAATGGGCAAAAACTGGAAGCATTCCCTGTGAAAACTGACAAAGAAAGGGATGCCCTCTCTCACCACTCCTATTCAACATAGTGTTGGAAGTTCTGGCCAGGGCAATTAGGCAGAAGAAGGGAATAAAAGGCATTCAATTAGGAAAAGAGGAAGTCACACTGTCCCTGTTTGCGATGACACGACTGTATATCCAGAAAACCCCATCATCTCAGCCCAAAACCTCCTTAAGCTGATAAGCAACTTCAGCAAAGTCTCAGTATACAAAATCGATGTGCAAAAATCACAAGCATTCTTATACACCAATAACAGACAAACAGAGAGCCAAATCATGAATGAACTCCCATTCACAATTGCTTCAAAGAGAATAAAATACCTAGGAATCCAACTTACAAGAGATGGGAAGGAACTCTTCAAGGAGAACTAAAAACCACTGCTCAATGAAATAAAATAGGATACAAACAAATGGAAGAACATTCCATGCTCATGGGCAGGAAGAATAAATATTGTGAAAATTGCCATACTTCCCAAGGTAATTTACAGATTCAATGCCATCCCCATCAAGCTACCAATGACTTTCTTCACAGAATTGAAAAAACTACTTTAAAGTTCATATGGAACCAAAAAAGAGCCCGCATCACCAAGTCAATCCTAAGCCAAAAGAACAAAGCTGCAGGCATCACGCTACCTGACTTCAAACTATACTACAAGGCTACAGTCACCAAAACAGCATGGTACTGGTACTAAAACAGAGATCTAGACCAATGGAACAGAATATAGCCCTCAGAAATAATGCTGCAGTTCTACAACTATCTGATCTTTGATAAACCTGAGAAAACAAGCAATGGGGAAAGGATTCCCTATTTAATAAATGGTGCTGGGAAAACTAGCTAGACATATGTAGAAAGCTGAAACTGGGTCACTTCTTTACACCTGATGCAAAAATTAATTCAAGATGGATTAAAGACTTACATGTTAGACCTAAAACCATAATAACACTAGAAGAAAACCTAGCCAATACCATTCAAGACATAGGCATGGGCAAGGACCTCATGTCTAAAACACCAAAAGCAATGGCAACAGAGGCCAAAATTGGCAAATGGGATCTGATTAAACCAAAGAGCTTCTGCACAGCAAAAGAAACCACCATCAGAGTGAACAGGCAACCTACAGAATGAGAGAAAATTTTTGCAATCTATCTACACATCTGACAAAGGGCTAATATCCACAATGTACAATGAACACAAACAAATTTACAAGAAAAAAGTGAACAATCCCATCAAAAAGTGGGCAAAGGATATGAACAGACACTTCTCAAAAGAAGACATTTATGCAGCCAAAAAACAGATGAAAAAATGGTCATCATCACTGGCCATCAGAGAAATGCAAATCAAAAACACAATGAGATACCATCTCACACCAGTTAAAATGGCGATCATTAAAAAGTCAGGAAACAACAGGTGCTGGAGAGGATGTGGAGAAATAGGAACACTTTGACACTGTTGGTGGGACTGTAAACTAGTTCAACTATTGTGGAAGTCAGTGCGGCATTTACTCAGTGATCTAGAACTAGAAATACCATTTGACCCAGCCATCCCATTACTGGGTATATACTCAAAGGATTGTAAATCATGCTGCTATAAAGACAGAGGCACACATATGTTTATTGCGGCACTATTCACAATAGCAAAGACTTGGAACCAACCCAAATGTCCAATAACGATAGACTGGATTAAGAAAATGTGGCACATATACCCCATGGAGTACTATACAGCAATGAAAAATGATGAGTTCATGTCCTTTGTAGGGACATGGATGAAGCTGGAAACCATCATTCTCAGCAAACTATCTCAAGGACAAAAAACCAAACACCACATGTTCTCACTCATAGATGGGAATTGAACAATGAGAACACATAGACACAGGAAGGGGAACATCACACACCAGGGACTGTTGTGGGGTGGGGGCAGGGGGGAGGGATAGCATTAGGAGATACACCTGATGCTAAATGACGAGTTAATGGGTGCAGCACAACAACATGGCACGTGTATACATATGTAACAAACTTCCACATTGTGCACATGTACCCTAAAATTAAAGTATAATAATATTAAAAAATAATGTTTAGTCTTTTGCCTATTTTTTAGTTGGGTATTATAATTATTATTGTTTAGCTTCTGATTTGTATGAGTTTCTGCTATATTTTGAATACTGTCCTCTTATCATATACGATTTGCAAATATTTTATCCCATCTTAAATGTTTTCTTATTTTTTGCTGTGCACAATAGTTTAATACACTACAACTTTATGTCTGGTTTTATTGCTATACATTTGATATTATATTTAAAAAAAATTGGCAAGGCCAGTATCATGGAGGCTTTTCATATGCTTTTTTAAACATTTTCTTTTAAGAATTTATGTATTAAATTAGTCTTAAGTCAATTTTTGTGTCTGGCGTAAGAAATATGATCAAGTTTTATTATTGTGCTTGTGAGTATCCAGTTTTCCCAGCACTAAGTATTGAAAAGGCTACACTTTTTGTGTTGTGTATTCATAGTGCCCTTGTCAAAGATTAACTTTAGATGCATAGATTTACTTCTGGGCTCTGTATTCTGTTCCACCGGTTTTTTTGTGGGTTCCTATAAACATACCATTCTATTATGTTTACTGTAGTCTTGAAATGTAGTTTTAAAGAATAAAGTATAATGTCCCCAGATTTCGTTTTATTCCTTATGATTGCTTTGGCCTTTCAATATTTCTTATAGTTTTATATACATTGCAGAATTTATTTTCTATTACTGTAAAAAGTGGCACAGGAATTTTGATAGGAAGTTGAACTAATATACAGATTGCTTTGGATAATATGGCTTTTAGACAATATTCTTCTAATCCATAAACATATAATATATTTATATTTATTTGTATTTTTTAAAATTTTTTCATCAATATATTTTATTTTTTATTGTAAAGATCTTTCATCACATTGGATGAATTTATTGCTAAGAAATCTATTAGTTTGTTGCTATTGTAAATGAGATTTTTTTTCTTTTTTATTGGTTTGTTGCTAGCATACAGAAACAAAACTGATATTTGTATGTTAATTGTATATTCTGCTTCTTTACTGAGTGCATTTATTAGATGCAGTATTTATATATAGATTAATTAAATGCACTATTTAAATGTATTATTTATGTTTTTTATATATAATATTATGTCATCTACAAACAGTGACGTTATTTCTTCTTTTCAATTTGGATCTTTTAGCTTCTCTTGCTTAATTTTTTGACGTAGGACTTAATTATTCTATGTAGGACTTCCAGTTCTATGTTAAAATAGAACCGTTAGAATGGGCATAATATAGACTTGCATTGGTGTTTGTGCATTTGAAGGAGCAAACACCTCTTTTCATTTTTTTTTTTGTTGTTGTTTGGTTTTTGAGATGGAGTCTCGCTTTGTCACCCAGGCTGGAGTGCTGTGGCACGATCTTGGCTCACTGCAACCTTCACCTCCTGGGTTCAAGCAATTCTCTGCCTCAGCATCCCGAGCAGCTGGGATTACAGGCGCCAACAACCATGCCTGGCTAATTTTTTATTTTTAGTATGGACAGTGTTTCACTATCTTGTCCAGGCTGGTCTTGAACGCCTGACCTCGGCCTCCCAAAATGCTGGGATTACAGGTTTGGGCCACCGTGCCCAGCCACCTCTTTTCATTTTTATAAACTGGTTTTAGTAGGTAAAGATCTTCATCTTTTGGGTCTCAAGCCTGATGAGATCTTTATGGGTTTGCAGTAAAAAGGCTTCTAGCTGCATCACAAGGTCGCTGCCGAATCTGGAGTGAGTTTTACCATTAGCGGGCTTGTTGCCAGGAGCACGTATGGTTGTGAATTCTGTCATGTTTTTCGGCAGGCTGGATTGTTTTCAGGGCTTTGTTCTGTGGAGCAGGCACTAGGGCAGGTTCTGCTATATGCTGGGACTAATAGCAGATGTCTGGGTGAGTGTGGCTTCCACTGAGTACTTAACAGGGTTTCCCCAGTTTATCTACAAACAGTGACTTTTGAACTGTTTTGTGTGAGTCACGAGTATGATGTCCCCAGCTTTTTTCTTATTCCTCATGATTGGTTTGGCCATTCAGCCTACATTGTAGGCTTACATTTTCTATTACTATAAAAATTGGGACAGGGATTTTGATAGGGATTTGAGTTAACTTACAGATTGCTTTGGATAACATGAACCCTTATTAACCAAAGGGCCTGCGTTCTCAAAATGACCCTTTCCGATCAAGGTTTCATAAGGCCCTGTATCCCAAAGCTCACTATATTGCCCAGGCTGTTCTTGAACTACTGGCCTGGCAGTCCTCATGCCTCAGGCTCTTAAATGGAGGAGATTACTCTTATGAGCCACTGTGCCTGGATCTCTCACAAAGTTACTTTGGTTGATGGATGGCTGACTAGTTTTTATTGCTGCAAGGGAATACAAAAGTAGGGACCCCATATTCCACCACCTTGATAATGTCACTGTCTCCATACATTTCTTCCTTATTTTGTTCTCTTGTATGTTTGTGTGTTATTTTAGGTTCAAATATTAAGACCAATAGGCTAGGATTTATACATTGTGTGAAAAGTAAATTAGATAGCCAGTAGGAACCCTATATATATTATAATATTCCCCCAAAAGATTAAGTTTAGTGCAGGCAAAAAGGGCTCATTAAAATTTTCATCAACTTTTTTCAACCTCTGTCCAAACTATAATATAATTTGTGCCCCAATTTTTATTTTATCAATTACTTTTAACCATATTTCATAAAATTTATCTTTTTTCTTTATTTAGAAATGTAAGGCTATTATTTGCTTTTAAAGGCTATAATACAGCTTTTTTATTTTGTGAAATAATAGCAACAATATTACAAATATTTATAGTGTAAATACTTATTCACTTAAATCTTCCCATTAGAGAATTTCATTAATTATTGTAGTGTATTTCTGTAAAATTGTACTGCCACACACTACAGGGCAATGATTCAAAATGCCTGGTCTTCACAGATGCACAGTCACAGTTGAACATTGTAGTTATTTAGAAAAATTATTGTCTAGTGTTATATCGATGTTCCAAACAAGATTTTATGGGTACATATTTCTCCCATTCTGGTTTTGCAATTCCATGTTAACTGTATTTTTATTTTAGGGTAGGTTCCTTGACATTGGTTTATGGTATTTTTGGTTTTACCTAAGTATTATTTTGGATGACAATGTGCAGCAACTTTTAATGTACAGTTTATGTCAATGTGCAGTTTAATTACAATATGAATCAGCCATATATTTATTCACAATTCAAGTTTAACAAACTTAATGAAAACTAAGCAAACTAACATTACATGATAAAGCCCCAATCAGCTATCTTATACTTAAGCAAATACACCAAAAAATAGTTTCTAGCTTTATTGCTGCTTTTGTGCAAACTATGGTTTATATTCCCTATGACCAAAGAAATTTCTGATATTTTCCTACCACGCTAAAGAAACAGACAAAAAGACAGTGATTATACTTTCAAGTATCAGTTTGTTTAGAGCCCCAGATATTCCATCTGTAGACCACTATGCTCATATATCTTTGTTTTAATAAGGCTGTAGCCCAAAACCTTACATTTTTGTGGAAATTAAAGCTTTTCATTTCCATACTAAAGACAGGACAGTCCCATGATCTAAATCCAAGGATGATGGCTTAGAGTGAGGACCATTTCTTGTTGACATGGAGATGGTTGAGTTGGTCTACAATAAATCTATGGGAGAGGCAGGTTGTGGTAAGTTGGAAGTGTTGGCTGCCTTCCTGGACTCAAAGTTCTCTGTCAAGTTCACCTCAGCACTGCTGTACTCCTGTTCTGCTCTCAGGTTTGGAATGCTTGGCCAGTAGTGGTGCTCCACATGGTTTTCAACTGCCAGTGCTTTCCTGATCCACTGCCTGCCAGAAATGCAATTGTAGCAGAGGAGGCTGGTAAGGGGACAGAAGCCAGAGATGGTAACAGGCCACTGCCTGGCAGGGGAAGAGAGCAGTGGGCTCTCAATCCTAGCTCACATGCCAAGTGCCATTCTCATCCCAGCACCCAGTGGTGTCCCCCATAATGTGCAATGCCTGGCCTGAGGTACATGGAGAGCTCAGCTAAGGCATAAAGTTGAAAAGGGGCTTTCCAGAGTCCCAAGTGTGCTGGATATCTCACCAGCCATGGAAAGAGTGTTTGTCCTTGTGGCCACGGATAGACAATGATGGGAGCCTGCCCATGTTTCAGGGCCTTCTGGAGTCTTCACTTGAGAGTTCAGCTCTGGCAACAGAGGACACTTCTGGTGTCCAGAGATTCTCAGTGCCTGGCGGATGTAAAACCGATTGATGGCATCTGCTGGTTTCTGGGAGCACTGCTTGGCCATCCTTTTCTGCGGTCCCCAGCCAAGGCACAGCAGAAAACTTGGTCTCTGGCTAGCATTCTGGACTGTGAGACAGCTTGGCTGCAGATAGCACTGGATGGAGAGAGTACAGTGTGGTGAAGTGGGGTAGTGGGCATTCTGCCACATGGCCTAGAGTTTCTCGTGACTCTGGGCTGCCCAGGTGCGGTGAACAGAAAGGAATCAGGGAGTGGAGACCATTTCTAGGCCACAGCTCAGGGATGGAGAACCCAGGCTGAGCCTGGTGATTGTCATGAGTTGAATAGATGAAGCTGGAGTCCAGGGAGACCAAAGAAGCTCAGATAAACTCTGCAGGGCAGAGTATTCAGGGCATGAAAAGGACAAAGTCACAAAACAAAAACTCTCCAGTCTTCAGTTAAATACTGATCAACACATGTATGTGTGTAAACTACAAGTCTGGGGGAAAAAAATACCTGAAGGAAACAGAAAGAACAATGCTTGAACCTCCCACAGAACCAGGCATATTTGGTGTTCCCACCAGCAACAGTGGACAAATCTTATACTTTCCAGACGACTGGATGGAGCACTCAGAAAAGAATTGCCTCAGCAGTGCAGAAGATTAGATCTAGGCCGAGGATGCTAAGGTCATAATTAACAAGAACTCAAAGAAAACCCTCAAAGAACCAAAATCTTTCCAGATAATTTAACTGCATCCTAGAACATAGCTCAATAATATTATAGGAACTCAAAAGTATCCAACACACAATAAGATATATTTCATGTTGTCTGCCATCCAGCTGAAAATTACAGGCATGTGAAGAAAACGGAAATGTCTCAATAATGAGAAGAAAACTTGATCAATAGATGCGGAAATGGCAAATAAGATGGAATTAGTAAGCAATGATATTAAAACAGTTATTGTAATGATAACATTCCACAAGAAGAAAGTAAAGGGAAGCTAGAACATGGAAGTAGAGACATGGAAGACCCAGCTTGAACTTTTAGAGATAAAAAATACAATGTCTGAGATGAAAAATATAATAAATGGCATTTAAAATAGAATAGATGTTATACAAAAGAGGATTAGTCAACTGGAAGATGTAGCAGTAGAAACTATCAAAAATGGAACATGGAGAAAATAATGGAAAAAATTGAACAGAAAATCAGCACCAACAGGACTAATATATGTGTAATTGGAGTTCCTGAAAAAGGTGGGGAGGAGTAGAAGAAAAAATATTTCAAAAAACTGTGGCTGAAAAAATTTAAATTTGAGAAAAACTGTAATCCCAGAGATCTAAGAACCAAGGAACCCTTAGCACAAGAGACATAAGGATGACACACTGAAGCACATCATAATCCAATTGCCCCAAACCAGTGACAAAGAGAAAATCTGAAAAGTTACCAAAGGGAAAAGGACATTATACAGAGAGGAACAAAGATGAAAATGGGCTGAGCGTGATGGCTCACACCTGTAATCCCAGCACTTTGGGAGGCTGAGGCAGGATGATCACTTGAGCCCAGGAGTTCAAGACCAGCATGGGCAACATGGCAAAACCCCGTCTCTACTAAAAACACAAAAATTAGCAGGGCATGGTGTCACGCATCTGTAACCCCAGCTACTCAGGAGACTGAGGCAGGGAGAATCGCTTGACCTCGGGAGGCGGAGGTTGCAGTGAGCTGAGATGATGCCATTGCACTCCAGCCTGGGCAACAGAGTGAGACACTGTCTCAAAAAAAAGATGGCAGACATCTGGTTAGAAACAACGCAAGGTCGGATGTGATGGCACATGTCTGTTATCCCAGCACTTTGGGTGGCTAAGGCAGGATGTTCACTTGAGCCCAGGAGTTCTAGACCAGCCTGGGCAATATGGCAAAACCTGGCCTCTACATAAAATGCAAAAATTAGCTGAGTGTGGTGGCGCATGCCTGTAGTCCCAGCTAGTTGGGAGGCTGGGGCGAGAGGATTTCTTGAACCCAGGAAGTAAAGGTTTCAGTGAGCTGAAATCATGCCACTGCACTGCCGCCTGGGTGACAGAGCAAGACCCTGTCTCAAAAAAAAAAAAAAAAAGAAAGAAACAATGCAAACCAGAGGATAGTAAGAGTGACTTCTATAAAATACTTAAGGATGAAACGATTTTCAGGCTAGAATTCTACACCCAGCAAAAATATCTTTCAAAGATGATAGTGCAATAAAGACTTTCAGACATTGAAAACTTGAGGAATACATTACCAGCAAGTCCTCACTACAAGGAATATTAAAGGAAATCCTTCAGGCAGAGGGAAAGTGAAACCAGATGGAAGTCCAGATGTACACAAAAGAATGTAGAGCACCAGAGATGGCAAATGTTTGAGCAAAAATACAACATTAAAAAGCATTTTTAAAAGATAATTGATGGTCTAAGGCAAAAAATGATAACAAATTAATGTGAGTTTACAGCACTTATAGAAGTAAAATGCATAAAAACAATAACACAAAACCCAAAAGGAGGGAAATGAACGGACACTGTTTTAAGGTTCTTATCCTCTATGTGAAGTGGTATAATGTTGATGGCAGCCAATGCTAAGTTAAATACATATACTGTATTAGTCTGTTCTTGTACTGTTATAAAGAAATGTCTGACACTTCTCAAAGTAAGACATTTATGCAGCCAAAAAACACATGAAAAAATGCTCATCATCACTGGCCATCAGAGAAATGTGAATCAAAACCACAATATCATCACTGGCCATCAGAGAAATGCAAATCAAAACCACAATGAGATACCATCTCACAGCAGTTAGAATGGCGATCATTAAAAAGTCAGGAAACAACAGGTGCTGGAGAGGATGCAGAGAAATAGGAACACTTTTACACTGTTGGTGGGACTGTAAACTAGCTCAACAATTGTGGAAGTTAGTGTGGCAATTCTTCTAGAAATACCATTTGACCCAGCCATCCCATTACTGGGTATATACCCAAAGAATTATAAATCATGCTGCTATAAAGACACATGCACACATATGTTTATTGTGGCACTATTCACAATAGCAAAGACTTGGAGTCAACACAACTGTCCAACAATGATAGACTGGATTAAGAAAATGTGGCACATATACACCATGGAATAGTATGCAGCCATAAAAAATGATGAGTTCATGTCCTTTGTAGGGACATGGATGAAGCTGGAAACCATCATTCTCAGCAAACTACCACAAGGACAAAAAACGAAACTCTTCCTGTTCTCACTCATGGGTGGGAATTGAACAATGAGAACACATGGACACAGGAAGGGGGACATCACACACCAGAGACTGTTGTGGGTTGGGGGGAGGGGATAGTGATAGTATTAGGAGACATACCTAATGCTAAATGACGAGTTAATGGGTGCAGCACACCAACATGACACATGTATTCATATGTAACAAACTTGCACGTTGTGCACATGTACCCAAAACTTAAAGTATAATAATAATAATTTAAAAATAATAATAAATAAATTAAAAAAAAGAAATGTCTGAGACTGGGGCTGGGCATGGTGGCTTACGGCTGTAATCCCAGCACTTTGGGAGGCTGAGGCGGGTGTATTATGAGTTCAAGAGACTGAGACCATCCTGGCCAATATGGTGAAACCCTGTCTCTACTAAAAATACAAAAAAAATTAGGTGGGCTTGTTGGCATATGTCTGTAGTCCCAGCTAAGCTACTTGGGAGGCTGAGGCAGCAGAATCACTTGAACCAGGGAGGCGGAGGTTGCAGTGAGCCGAGATCGCACCACTGCACTGCAGCCTGGGAGACAGAGTGAGACTACGTCTCAAAAAAAAAAGTCTGAGACTGGGGAATTTATGATGAAAAGAGGTTTAATTGGCTCACAGTTCTGCAGGCTGCACAGGAAACGTGATTCTGTCATCTGCTCAGCTTCTGGGGAGGCCTCAGGGAGCTTACAATCATGACAGAAGGCAAAGGGGAAGCAGGTGCATCTTATGTGACTGGAGCAGGAGGAAGAGAGAGAGGGGGAGTTGCCACAATCTCTATTAAACAACCAGATCTTGTGAGAACTCACTCGCTATGTGGTACCAAGTGGGGATGGTTTCAAACCATGAGAAACTGGCTCCATGATCCAATCACATCCCTCCAGGCCCCACGTTTGGCATTGGGGATTACATTTCCACATGAGATTTGGGTAGGGACACAGATCCAAACCATATGATATACCATAAACCATAGAGCAATGATTAAAACTCAAAACCAAATGAAGCAAAAATAGTTCGATGTAAAAGGCCAAAAAAGAAGATTAAATGAAATAAAAATACTCAACAAATTTAAAAGAAGTAAGAAAAGGAGAAAAGAAGAAACTACAGATGGGACAAAGAGAAAGCAAACAGGAAGATGACCAATTAAAACCAAACTCTCCGGCAATCCACCAGTTGCGTGTGATTATTTAGCAACTCTCTGCCTCTGACAATACCTGTCACACAGGTTTGTCATCAGAGCTTGTCACATGTGATATGGAAAGCCTGCTGTTTGCAGACCTGCAATCATTATACATTAGCTTGTATTGTTGGTAGCAGACACCCAGGTCTCTGTGTTGGTCATGCTGAGAGCTCCCTTCTCATTGCTCTGTTTTTCTCCTCCTTTGATCCCTTTCTGTACTTCCACGCCCCACACCATCTGGTTGGAGAAGATTCTCAGCCTCTCGGTCTGCAAATGTTCAAAGTCCGTGTATCAAATAGCCAACAAATGTATTTCAGTACGTTTATCTGCTACCCAGGGATCCAGGAGAAATGCTTTCCTTTCTGCAAGAAGTCCGTGGCTGCTGATGCCAACAATGTGTTCTGTCTGTCCTCTTCTCTTTTCTGATCTGCATATTCTCAACTGCCCTGCACTTCTGGGAAGACTTTACACAGAGACAACTATGAGTTTTGGTAAGAAGATGAGAAGTCACCACTTTGGTAACCATCCATTAGACGTTCCAATATTGCTGCAGACATGGACTCTAGCATGTTCTCTTCTTCTCTGAAACCCACCCCTTCCCCCATTGGTCACAGCAACTTGGGTTTGCTCTTCAGCTATTGCAGGGCCTACCTCTGGGGAACTGTGACTTGCTTTATACCCTATCCAATAACACAGTGTGTCCTTATACACAGTAGGTGTTCAATATACATCTGTTGAAGGGATTTCATCACAGTTAAATCTGTGGAGAGTTCAGCAGATAAGTGAGTTGCTCAAGATGGTCAGAGGCTGTCTTATTCCATTTGGGCTACCGTAACAAAATACTTTGGCCTAGGGGCCTTACAAGCAGCAGAAATTTATGTCTCATAGGTCTGGATGCTGGCAAGTGGAAGGTCAAGTTAGTGTCTGTTGAGGACCTGTTCCTTATAGAAGGCAACTCCTAGCTGTGTCTTCACATGGTGGAAGGGGAGAACAAGCTCCCCTGGCTCCCTTTTACAAGGCCACTTATCCCATTCATGGGGTCTTTGCTTTCATGATGAAATCACTTCCTAAAGTCTTTGCCTCCTCCTAATTCAAACCTAACATATCAGGGGTTAGGTTTCAACACACGGATTTTAGGGGCACAAAAACATTCACTATAGCAGAGACATAGCTGTACCTGGGTCTGGGACCTTCCGGGTCCAGCTCCATTATGACAACCACACTGCCCACGGTCTCCCACATGATGTAATTCTGTTCTGTGACATTGTGCCCACGAGGCAGGGATGCAGTAGAGGCCTCTGCAGACATGGCTTGTTCTTGGGACGTCCGCATGGCTTTCTGATGCAGGCCTGGAAGAATCCACCAGCTGCCAACTCTCATGCCTGACTCAGGTTCGTGGGTCCCACCAGGCACATATCAGCCCCTCAATGTTTTCCTTGCCTCACCTCCCTGGGTTCCCTTCTGAACTCAGGGAACATGGAGGGAACCGGGAGTCTCTGTTTTTAGTTCATGCTCTTGTCTCCTATTTGCGAACAATGCCCAGGCAAGGGAATCTCTTTCCTACTGTTTTCTACGAACATCAGGGACTTCCTCCAAACTCTTCACCTACTCCCTCCACTAATCCCTTCTCCCTCAGGGACACAGGGCACAAGCGCACTTCCTGTGTGAAGATCCTGCCACAGGGTGGCTCTTTGGTTTTCTGCGGGTATCAAGAAAAGAAGCTAAAGGTGAATGCACTCCGGAATCCAGGAGCACTGGCGATTTTCTCACCTTAGCTCAGAGAGCATCCCCACAGACACCCCTCGCCCCACCCCGGGCCCCCTGAATCCATACCATAAAATGTATGTCAGTTTGTTCAACTAGGGACCCCTCTGAGTATTTAATCCCTATTTAAAGATGATGTTTATTTTATTTTTGAGTTTAAATTAGTCAGCCTCAGGATACAGAATTAGATAAGGCCGGGATTTAGCTCCCCTGGAATGATTCATTTCACATCAAGCCTTCTTAACTCTTTGGCTGCAGAGGGGAAGTGCCTGTGTCTTTCTCTGCAGGGTTGCCTAGGGGTGGCCAGGTGAACAGACATGCTCCCTCCTCCCCGTCCTGCCAGCCAGGGCACGGTGTGTGCTTATGATGCATGGAGTTAGAATACTAGCCTTTTCATCACAACAGTCTTAAATCCTCACACAGGGAAATAGAGAATATACAAGTAGGAAAAAAAGAAAAAGAAGCAGTCTTGAATTCTGCTACCTAAAGATAACCATTGTTACCATGTAGGCAAGCTTCCTTTCATGCTGTGTCAAGTGTTTAAAAAATATGGCTCAATATTACAAACACACAGGACTATGTAGGGGATAATGACATCAAACTTTCATGTACCTCCCAGTTAAAATTCAAACGTGGTAGCTTTTGGATGCATTTGCTCCGGAGTTTAAGGGAAGAAAACTACGGATTCAGCCATAATGTTCACGCCGACACTCGAGTTATATATCCCTTTTCCAGTCCAGCTACCGCCTCCCTCCCCACCATTCTGAAGTCAATATGTGTCTTCCCATCCATGATTAATACCTAGTGTGCCTGTCCATGAAGAATGGATAGTGCTCTTTGGTCTGTTTTTTGCAATTTTATACAAATATCAGTCTGTGCATACTCTCCTGAAAGTTGCTTTTTCCTTGAACAATATCTTCCAGATGAATCTAGAATCCTGCATTTCTGGTGAGCAGAGGATGCGCAACGCCCCCTTCAACCCCCACCCCAAGGTGATGCTGATGTTCTGGTCCAAGGCCTGCTCATAGCCTAGTGAGGCTTGGGGTCTTGGGACAGGTCTGTTGTCAACCCTTCCTTCCTAGGAAGCACAGCCAGATGACCTTGGGGCTGGAGACCTCACTATGCCCCTCGCCAGCAGTGCACACATCCGTCTTCATTCATCTTCATCAATATTTGTTATCACACTTTCTGATATTGTTCCTAGATTTTGCTGTGCAGCTGAATGCGTGCCTTGTGTTTCCCAGCCCTTCGGGTCTCCTCCTCTGTGAATAGCTCCTGGCCCATATGTCTGTTGGGTCTTTGGTTTCTCGTTGCTGACTTGTGTTTTTTTTTTTTTTTTTTGATGGAGTTTTGCACTTGATGACTACATGGGAGTGCAATGGCATGATCGCAGCTCACCACAACTTCTGCCTCCTGAGTTCAAGCGATTCTCCTGCCTAAGCCTCCTGAGTAGATGGGATTACAGGTAAGTGCCACGACGTCCGGCTAATTTTGTATTTTTAGTAGAGACAGGGTTTCTCCATGTTGGTCAGACTGGTCTCGAACTCCCGACCTCAGGTGATCCACCCATCTCAGCTTCCCAAAGTGCTGGGATTACAGGCATGAGCCACCACGTCTGGCCAATTTTGATTTTAATGATCTGGATATCAATGATTTTTTGGCCAAATACCTTACAAATATGTTTTCCCTATTGGTGCACTGTATTAGTCCATTTTCACACTGCCGATAAAGACATACCACAGACTGGGAAGAAAAAGAGGTTTAACTGGACTTGCAGTTCCACAAGACTGAAGAGGCCTCAGAATCATAAAGGGAGGTGAAAGGCACTTCTTACATGGCAGTGGCCAGAGAAAAATGAGGATGATGCAGAAGTGGAACCCCCTGATAAAACCGTCAGATCTCATGAGACTTATTCACTACCAGGAGAACAGTATGGGGGAACCGCCCACATGATTTCAATTATCTCCCACCAGGTCCCTCCCATGACACAGGAGAATTATGGGAGGACAATTCTAGATGAGATTTGGGTGGGGAAACACAGCCAAACCATATCATGCACTGTCTTTGTCTTTTAACTTTATTCATTGCCTTTTTTTGTCAGATCAAAGCTTCTACATTTAATATGATTGAATTTATCAGTAATTTCTTTTATGGTGTCTGTGTTTTGTGTCATATTAAAAAAAGTTTTTCTTTGCTTAGTGTCATAAAATCTGTCCTCTGTTTTCTTCTAAAAATTGGAAATCTGTTTCTCACATTCTGTTTTATTTCCTTTGTTCTTTGATTCGTAGGGATGTGAGGTAGAAGTCTCTATCAGTTAACCCTTGCTTGGTAACAAGTAACCCCACATCTCAGAGGCCTAAGACCATAGGCCACCATTTCTCACTCCTGAGCATGGGTTGCTTGGGAGGTTTCAGCTCGAACTGTGGTGGCTGAGCTGGATCTACTCCAAGTGTCTCTGATCCTCCTGGGTTTGGGGCCTGCCAGGGTGCCTTCTTCTCATAACAATGGCAGGAGTGCAAAGAACAAAGGGAAATGTGAAGGTCTGTTATCTTACTACACAGGCTGAGAATGGGCAGACTATCACTTTACCACATCCATTGGCAAAAGTGAGTCACGTGGCCAAACCAGAAGTCAAGGGCAGGAAGTTTAAGTATGAATCCCATCTCCACGTGCTATGATTTCCTGGGCTTTCAACTTCTTAAGGCTGAATTGTTTTATTCTCACCTCCCCAGACTGCAGAAAACACATTTTCTCCAGGACTCGTTGAACCATAGGGCAGAATGATTGTAGTTCACAAATACTAGATGGAAGGTGCCATTTGGCCACTGAGGCCACTTCCTTCCCCTTGTCCCCATCTACGGCCTCTGTTCTGCTCCAATCTCCCTGTCCTTCTGCCCAGGCCTTCCAGGCATCAGCCTCTTAATAGTTCCTGGCTTCGTTCCCTCTCTTCACTTCTATTATGTGAGGGTTTCCATCCTTATTTGGTGTAGGAGGACTTGACAGAGTCAACTCAGCCTGTCACGTCCCCACTGTCAGCACCTGGGTACCCCTGAGTGCTCAGCATGAGTGGGGTCCCCCAGTGTCTCCCTCCATGGCACGTTCTGAAGGCATAGGAGCTGGACTGACATTTGGGACACCTAAACCTTTGTTCCACTTCTGCCAGGACAACTTCCTTGGTCCAGGCAAATCATGGCAGCTGTCTATGCCTCATTTTTTTATTCCTCACACAATGGAATAACATAACCCTCAGTACTTACCTAAGGGAAGAGAAATGATTCCCCTGCCTTCTCCCCATTTCTGCATTAGCTGGAGCATCAGATTTTTATGTCTGGCCAAGAATATAGGGAAGGAAGAGCAGGTAAGCTTTGGGCCCAAAGAGGGCGTTTAGGGGTTTCACTTAAGGAAAGAAAGCCAGGGGGCAGAGAGGGGTGGTGGAGCATGATCTTGGGCCAATGGTGAAGAACTAATGAAGTGCAATGTGCATAGGTTAAGTTGTGTAGCAGCCTGGGTCCCACCAAGAGATAGAAACCACATAGTGGGTCTAACGGGGAAGTGTAGTATAAAGGATTGCAACTATGATAAAAGAGTCACTGTAAGACATAAAGCAATTCTGCCTGGTGCCCTAGTGCAGAGGGAGGTACCCAAGGAAGCACAGATTGGAAAGGTGTTCGGATGTCATAAAATGTGGTTCAGCCACCGCATAAGAGACGTTTGTGGATTTGGGCAGGCTGGAGCTCGTCAGCAGCTTTTGCACAAGCACTAGGCCACCCACTGGAGTGCAGGTGAGGGAGCTGGATGTGAGCCACTGGAATGCAGGGGAGGGAGCCGGCCATGAGCCGCTGGTGTGCAGGGGAGGGAGCAGGCCGTGAGCTGTTGGGGCAGGTGAGGGAGCTGGCCATGAGCCACTGGAGTGCAGGTGAGGGGGCTGGCCGTAAGCCGTTGGTGCAGGGATGCATGGCGGGAGTCTGGCTGCCTTTGCAGGGCAGGAAGTCTCCAGAATGCTTGAGTCCCGCAGGGTCTGGCAGAAGGAATGGCAGCTCTGTGCGGACCCTCTAGAATACAGGTCACTGTGTGCAGCTTGTACAAGGGGTACAAGAGGGGTTCTCGGAAACTTTTCAGGAACTTTCAGACCACATGGACCCGGCTACGTTTTGGTTTCCATGTCAAGATGCTGCAATCCAAGGCTACAAGGTGGCTGAGGGACCAGGCCTAGGTCTGTGGTTGGGGCTTGAACATGATCAAGGCCCAGGGAGAGAGCTCGTGCCCCCTCCAGTCTCTCCATCCTCTACCTAGATGCCTGCAGAATGTTCACTTCCAGAGGGTATATTGAACAGTATTTCCCAGTTTAACACAGTGCACGTATTGAAAGGTGCACTAGGAGCTGGGAGGCAACAGACTGAAAACTGACACTGGAGATGCTGGCTCATAGCAACGAAGAGAAGCTGAAAAGGAGTGGGAAAGAACTAACTGTAATTTTACATCAACAATCTGCATCTTTGTTTCAATGGTTTGTGGCAACCAAAATGACTATTTTTTCTACCCTCCTAGTTCAGACATAGCCTGAGACTTTTTTTTTTTTTAGATGAAGTCTCACTCTGTCACTCAGGCTGGGGTGCAGTGGCCTGGTCTTGGCTCATTGCAATCTCCACCTCCCGGGTTCAAGTGATTCTTCTGCCTCAGCTTCCAGAGTAGCTGGGGCTAACAGGCACTCGCCACCACGACTGGAAAATTTTCGTATTATTAATAGAGATAGGGTTTCTCCATGTTGGTCAGACTGGTCTTGAACTCCTGACCTCAGGTGATCTGCCCAACTCTGCCACCAAAAATGCTGAGATTACAGATGTGAGCCACTGTGCCCGGCCACTTGAGACATTTTGGGCAACAGGTGTGACAGAAGAAATGTGTATCCCTTCCGGGTAGGGGATTTAAGAAGTGGCTCATGGCTGATTGTGTTTTCTTTGTTCTGTTTCTGGAACTGTGGGAGCATCTTCTGGGATAAGGGTCTATCTTTTTGAGTCTCTGAATGACTACGACCACCGGAGGCCTCTTGTTGACCTGTGATGGATGTGAAATCAATTGAGAAGTCAAGGCTGGGTGCGGTAGCTCACGCCTGTAATCCCAGCACTTTGGGAGACTGAGGCAGGCAGATCATGAAGTCAGGTAATCAAGACCATCCTGACAAATACGGTGAAATCCAGTCTCTACTAAAAATACAAAAAATTAGCCAGGCGTGGTGGCAGGCGCCTGTAGTCCAAGCTTCTCAGGAGGCTGAGGCAGGAGAATCTCTTGAACTCAGGAGGCAGAGGTTGCAGTGAGCTGAGATTGCACCACTGCACTCGACCCTGGGCCACAGAGTGACACTCCATCCACTGAACCCCATGCCCTGAAAAAAAAAGAAAAGAAAAGAAAAGAATTCAACTTTGCTGTTGAAGCCACTGAGGTTTGGGGACTTTTTTGTCACACTGCATCACCTGTCATGACCAATGCATGACTCATCTCATCCTTGGCACAGCCCCTGAGAGAAGGGGCTTTATCCTCATTTCACAAATGAAGAGTCAAGTCTCAGAGAGTTTAGCAGCATGAGCAAGGTCACACAGCGAGGGGTGGAGCTTGGATGTGAATCCAGGTCTGTCTAACCTCAAAGACTGAAGTGGGGATGAAAATAAGTTGCCGTTGTTGTTTGCCTGTCACCCAGGTGATGTAACAGTTGTCTAGGCTCTGTCTACTGGGGCTTTGTGACATATCTCTGCACTGATCACCCAGGTGATGAGACTCTTGTCTAGGTTCTCCTATCCTTGGATTGTAACATAGCAGGATCTTGGACTCATATCCTTTTAGGGATCATAGAAGCGAACACATCAAAGCTGCCAAGATAAAGTGGAAAAGTGGGCAATATTGCCAAATGCAAAATATCTGGGCTATATTTTGGTCTGAGATCACCATTTGAGATTCCTGGAAGTTACGGAATATGGAGGCCAACTCCCGTAGGGATGTTGTATAAGACTCCAATTTCTAAGTCAATGATCTCAACCCTGTGGATCAGCACTCTCCATGTAATGGGACATCTTAACCCATTTTGTGCTGCTATAACAGAATACCAAAGACTAGGGAATCTATAAATAAAGGAAATGTATTTCTTAAAGTTCTAGAAGCTAGGAAGTCCAAGGATTAGGGTTCTGCATCTGGTGAGGGCCTTCTTGCTGTGTTATCTCATGGCTGAAGGCAGCAGAGCAAGACTTTGAGAAAGAAAGAGAGCAAAAGGGGCTGAACTTTCTTTTAATACAAGCCCACTCCTAAGATAACGAACCCACCCCCAAGATAACTAGCCTATTCCTGAGATAGTGACATTAATCCATGCATGGGGTCATAATCTCATAACCCAATCACTCTTATTAGGCCTCACCTCTCAACACTGTCACATAGAGGATTAAGTTTCCAACACTTGAGCTCCGGAGCACACATGCAGACCATACATGGGGGATTGATGAGTATATGGGAGTGACCAGTCATGAATATTTCAGCTGAGAGTTGTGTTTGGGAGCTGAAGCCATGCACCATCATGGCAGGGCACACATAAACCTTTGAATGCTCTGAGGAATGAATATTGAACATTGTAACTCATGGCAGAAGGTGGAATATTTAAAAGGCAGAACTGCCTGGGTAAACTAAAAGAGTGAACAAACAGCATGTAGCCTGTGGCTGGCTCCTCTTCTCTTCCCATCCCTACCTTTCACCTTTCTCTCTTTCTTTCCCTCCCTTTCTCTCCTTTCCATCCCTCCCTCCTTCCTTCATTTCTTCCTTCCTTCCTCTACCTTATTATTTCTCTCCCTCCCTGCTTCCTTGTTTCTTTCCTTCTTTCTCTTTCCCTCTTTCTCTCCCTCCTTCCTTCTTTCTCCCTCTCATCTCCTTCTCTCTTTCTCTCTCTCTCCAACTTTCTCTCCCTCCATCCTTCCTTCTCTCATTCTTTCCTTTCTTCTCTCTTTCCTTCTTTGTCCCCTTCCTTCCTTCCTCCCTCCCTCCATCCTGCCTTCCTTTCTTCTCTCTTTCTTTGACTGATGTGTTCTGAGCCCAAGCACCCTGTGGGGTACTAAGTGGTACCAAAATTGACTCAAGAATCAAGAAGAAATAGAAAACCTAAGAAGTACTATAACATGAATGACATAAAACCTCTAGTAAAATAAAATCTTTCACAAAGGAAGGACTAGGCCCAGATGGTTGTATGAGCAAATTTTACAGACTTTCAAAGAATGGATCATTCTAGTTATGTCCCAAACAACTATAGCTAGGAATATTAATGCTTGATTTTTCAAGAGCTTCATTTCCTAAAATCTGTAGGTTAAAGGTAGATTGGCATGTGTTGGAAATCCTCAAATGTTGTGCAGTTCCTTGGAGTTTTAGCATTAAAAAAGAAAGGCCTTGATTGCATTAACTTTGAATTTTGTAAGAGTTACCAGTTAATAGATATACTCTATGCATTTTTATACACTCTGATTTTATAGGAATGGAGGCATATCAGACAATTGGCTCTGCACCTAGGTTTTTTACTTTGTAACATATTTTGGACATCATTTTTGAGCATCCTTTTAAAATTTATTTTTTTAATTAGCTGCATAGTATTCTATCATATGAATAATGATAATTTCAATAAACGGTAAGGTGATAATCATTAATGTGATTGATAAACATTAAGGTGATTTCTAGACTTTTTTAATTAAAAAATGGTATAATACTTCCTCCCATTCATACATAATTCCAGGCATCATGAGTATGTCTGTAGGGTAAATTTCTGAAAATGAAATTGCTGAATCGGAGAGTATTTTCATTTATAATTTTGGTATATATTGTTTAATCACAATTGATATAGTTTGTACTAATTTATAATCCCAGTAACAAGACGTCAGTAACACTTCAAACTCCACAACTTCACTGACAGTGCTTGAAGTCATGATGCATATTGCCAGCCTCCCTTCAAGTAATGTTCTATTAACTCTACAAAAATTTTATAAATGGCAGACGTTACATTTCCAGATAGCTTTCTGGTAACCAAAAACAGAATTGATTTATAAGCAATTTGTATATCACGTTGAGACAAAATATATTTGTGATAAATATCATTATTGTTAGGTATTTAAAACTTCTCATGTATCAAGAAATCATACTTTAGATGGGGCCAAACTGGCCGATTAGAAGCAGCTGTGGCCCGTGGCTCTCACAGAGAGCAATGAACACTGCGAGTGAATTCTGCACCTTCAATGGATGTATTCAGGTTCCTGCATTGGGACTGACTAGGCAGACAGCTCGACCCACAGAGAGTCAGGAAAAGCAAGTGGGTCAGTGACCCACCCAGGTGTGGCACGGAGCTAGCCGAGTCCCCACTTGCAGACAAGGGAGGCCATGAGTGATTTTGCGACCCTGCCCGGGAAACCATGCTTCTCTGATGGATCTTTTCAACCTGCAAATCTGGAGGTACCTTCATGAGCTCAGCAACCACGGCCTCAGGTTTGAAGCACAGAGCTGTGTGGAGTCTCAGCACAGTGCTTGCTGGCTTACAGCAGCATGCATAGAAACCCAGGAATTTTGCATACTCTGCCCTGAGAATTCCAGCAAACTGGGAGATACATCTGTGCATTCCCTTAGGAAGGAGGCTGAACCCAGGGAGCCAAGTGACATCATTCTGAGACCCCACTCCCACAGCACCTCACAAGACCCATTGGCTTGGAATTCCAGCTGGCCAGTGACAGCAGGCTGGAGAAAGCTGGAGGTGGACGGAGTTCCCAGGGGGAGGGGCAGCCACTCTATCTGTGGTTTCAGTTGGCTGCTCTAGCCTGCTGGCTCCAGGGATCAGGAGGAGTCCCCTATAACACAGTACAGCTGTTGTGACTGATCATGGCCAGGCTGCTTCTTTAAGAGAGACTGAAATCCATCCTTCCTCACTGGACAGGGCCTCCCCATCAGAATTTTAGCAACTCCAGCCAGAGTTCTATGGACAGAACTCTGATTTCTCCCTGGGATGAAGTCCCCAGGGAGAGAAATAGCTACTGTCTCCCCAGTTCAGCCAACTGAAACTTTCCAGCCTGCTGGCTCTGAAGACTCCTGGGGGTCAGAACAACACAAGTGCTCTGCCAAAGTGCAGCCAGACTGCTTCTTTAAGCAGTCCCTGATCCTGTTACTCCTGACTCGGTGAGACCTCCCAACAGGGGTCTACAGACATCTCCTACAGGAGCGTTCCAGGCGGCATCAAGTCTGTACCCCCTTGGACTTGTGCTCCCAGAGGAAGGATCAGGTTGCCATCTTTGCTGTTTTGCAGCCTTCACTGGTGAGACCTCCAGGTGCAGGAGAGACTGATGTGACTAGGGTCTAGAGGGGACCCCCAAAAACCACAGCAGCCCTAGCCCTAGGGAAGAGTGGTCTGACTGTTAAAAACAAACAGAAAGCAACTACAACAACATCAACAAAAAGACCCCATGAAAAACTCCGTTCAAATGTCAGCAACGTCAAAGGTAGAAAAGCCCACAAAGATGAGAAAGTATCAACACAAAAACGCTGAAAACTCAAAAAGGCAGAGGGCCTCTTCTCCTCTAAATGACAACAACACCTCCCAAGCAAAGGCATAGAACTGACCCGAGGCTGAGATGGCTGAATTGACAAAACTAGGCTTTAGGAGGTGGGTAATAACAAACTTCTCTGAGCTGAAGGAGCACGTTCTAACAATGCAAGAAGCTAAAAATCATAAAAGAACACAGTAGCTGATAACCAGAATATTCAGTTTAGAAAGGAACATAACTGACATGATGGAGCTGGAAAACACAACATGAGAACTTCACAACACAACCACAACTATCACTCACAGAATAGGCCAAGTGGAGGAAAGAATCTCAGAGCTTCAAAACTATCTGTCTGATATAAGACAGGAAGAGAAGAATAGAGAAAGAAGAATAAAAAAGAAAGAACAACAAAATCTTCAAGAATTATGGGATTATGTAAAAAGACTGAACTTAAGACTGAAAAGGGTACCTTGACCCACCACGATCAAGATGGCTTCATCCCTGGGATACAAGGTTGGTTCAACACAGGCAAATCTATAAATGTAATTCATCACATAAACAGAACTAAACACAAAAACAACACGATTATCTCAATAGATGCAGAAAAGGCCTTCGATAAAATCCAACATCCCTTCATGTTAAAAACTCTCAATAAACTAGGTATTGAAAGATCACACCTCAAAATAATATGAGCCGTATATGACAAACCCACAGCCAATATCATACTGAGTGAGAAAAAGCTGGAAGCATTCCCCTTGAAAACTGGCACAACAAAAGGATGGCCTCTCTCACCACTCCTATTCAACGTAGTACTGGAATTTCTGGCCAGGGCAATCAGGTAGAAAATAGAAATAAAGATATTTAAATAGGAAGAGGTGAAGTCAAATTATCTTTGTTTGCAGATGACATAATCCTGTATCTAGAAAACCCCATCATCTCAGCCCAAGAGCTTTTTAAGCTGATAAACCACATCAACAGAATCTCAGGATACAAAATCAGTGTGCAAAAATTGCTAGTATTCCTATACACAAACAACAGGCAAGTAGAGAGCCAAATCGTGAATGAACTTCATTCACAATTGCTACAAAGAGAACAAAATACATAGGAATACAGCTAACAAGAGAAGTGAAGAACCTCTTCAAGGGGGACTACAAACCACTGCTCAGAGAAATCAGATAGGACACAGACAAATGGAGAAGCACTCCATGTTCATGGATAGGGAAGAATTCATTCCTGAAAATGTCCATACTGCCCAAAGTAATTTATAAAAAATTCAATGTTATTCCCATTAAACTACCAATGACATTCTTCACAGAATTAGAATAAAGTATTTTAAAATTCTCGTGAACCAAAAAAGAGCCCAAATAGCCAAGGCAATTCTAAGCAAAAAGAAAAAAGCTGGAGGCATCACACTACACAACTTCTAATTACGCTATAATGCTACAGTAACAAAAACAGCATGGTACAGGTACAAAAACAACCAATGAAACATAACAGAGAACTCTAAAATAAGACCATACACATACAACCATCTGATCTTTGACAAACTTGACAAACACAAGCAATGGGGAAGAGATTCCTTATTTAATAAATCATGTTGGGAAAACTGGCTAGCCATATGCAGAAACTGAAACTGGACATCTTCCTTAAACCTTATACAAAAAATAACTCAAGATGGAATAAAGACTTAAACATAAGACCTAAAACCATAAAAACCGTTGAAGAAAACCTAGGCAATACCATTCAGGACATAGGCTTGGGCAAAGACTTTGTGACTAAAACACCAAAAGCAATGGCAACAAAAGCCCAAATTGACAAATGGGATCAGACTAAGCTAAAGAGCTTTTGCACAGCAAAATAAACTATCATCAGAGTGAACAGACAACCTACAGATTGGGAGAAAATTTTTGCAATCTATCTGTCTGACAAAGGGCTAATATCCATAATCTACAAAGAACTTAAACAAATTTACAAGAAAAAAACAGCCCAAACAAAAAGTGGACAAAGGAAATGAGCAGACACTTTTCAAAAGATGACATTTACGTGGCCAACAAACATGAAGAAAAGCTCATCATCACTGGTCATTAGATGAATGCAAATCAAAACCACAATAAGATACGATCTCACGCCAGTTAGAATGGCGATTATTAAAAAATCCGGAAACAGCAGATGCTGATGAGGCTGTGGAGAAATAGGCATGCTTTTACACTGTTGGTAGGAGTGTAAATTAGTTCAGGCATTGTGGAAGACAGTATGAAAATTCCTCAAAGATATAGAACCAGAAATACCATTTGACCCAGCAATCCCATTATAGGGTATATACCCAAATCATTATAAATTATTATACTAAAAAGACACATGCACTGTATGTTTATTTCAGCACTGCATGTTTATTTCAGCACTGTTCACAATAGCAAAGTATTGGAACCAACACAAATGCCCATTAATGATAAACTGTATAAAGAGAATATGGCACATATACACCATGGAATACTATGCATTTATGTCCTTTCCAGGGACATGGATGAAGCTGGAAATCATTCTCAGCAAACTAACACAAGAAAAGAAAACCAGGCTAGGAGCAGTGACTCATGCCTGTAGTCTCAGAACTTTGGGAGGCTGAGGTTGGGAGTTTGAGATCAGCCTGACCAACATGGAGAAACCCCGTCTCTACTAAAAATACAAACAATTAGCCAGGAATGTTGTCACATACCTGTAATCATAGCTACTTGGGAGGCTGAGGCAGGAGAATCGCTTGAACCCAGGAGGCAGAGGTTGTGTTGAGCCGAGATCACGCCATTACACTCCAACCTGGACAACAAGAGTGAAATTTTGTCCAAAAAAAAAAGAGAGAGAAAGAAAAAGAAAAAAGAAAAGAAAACCAAACACTGCATGTTCCTACTCATAAGTGGGAGTTGAACAATGAGGACACATGGACACAGGGAGGGGAACACCACACACTGGGGCCTGTCATGGGGTGGGAGGCTAAGGGAGGAATAGCGTTAGGAGAAATACCTATGTAGATGACGGGTTGATGGGTGCAGCAAACCACCATCGTAAGTGTATAACTATGTAACAAACATGCATGCTCTACCCATTTATCACAGAACTTAAAGTACAACAAAGAAAACTTTACATAAATGCATAAAGTCTAGAACAGCTAATATATTATAATGAAAAGTCAACTATAATCTCAGCTCAAAGAGAGCACCATGAAATTATGAAGAGCTCTCCACAAATCTCTAAATTTATGTCCTCATAAGATTACATTTCTATTTCTTTTTGAATAATTTCCTCATTTTAGCTACGATTTAGTGACAGTAAGAAGGTAATTATGAGGAGAAAATTCTCCTAACACTCCATTGAGAAATTTCTGCCTCATTTCACCATACACCTGAGTCTTAAGCAGTCACTTCTAATGTAGCTGAATAATAGATTCTCACCCAGCTGAGTCTATGAGTTGAATCCATGTATGTGAGATAAGGCCCCCAAGTAGAGGTAATAAGCTGGGAATGCCATCAGCTCATCTTTCTTCAGGCCTATATTTGTCATTGTCACTTGTAGAAGCAGGACAGCCCTGGCATTGGGATTGGCAGTAACAGAGAGTATCAAAGGGAAAACTAAACTTCCCTAATTTTTGGAAAAAAGCAGATTGGAAACAGACGGGCTCCAGCGTTTTCCATGTGTGAGGTCATTGCCCCAGGAAGTCTTGCTCAGGACATTTCTTGTCAGCAAAGCAGAAGTCAAACGATATTCCTACCTTCCAAGAGAATAGAACATAATGTCAGATTTTCTCATGGATTCCCACAAGTTCAAGAAACTTTCATGGCCTTATTTAACTGCTTAAGCATTTCAACTAAAAAATTATTTGTCTTTCAAATACACAGGAATCTGTTTGGAAAAAATTTAATCAGAAAAAGTTGGAATTCTAAAGTAAAAAATGCATAAGGGCATAAAAATTTTTTACATCTTTTAATTTATATGTCAACTGGGGAAAGAGAAACATTCTCTGAAGTTTCCTTTTATACCATTAAAGACTTATTTTTTATTACCAGCAATACAGGGTGACTTATTCAGGTTGAATCTTGAAGGTAAACTTTAACTTAATTTTAAGTTTTGGCTAATTTTTAAGCTTTTCTCAGTCACCTACCATGATTTCATCTCAGAAACCAAAATCTCAGTTTTATTTAGATTTTTGAAATATTAAAACAGAAGGTTAAATGCTTCAAAATAATACTCATGTAGAGACTTACATTTGTGGACCAGAAATCTCCAGGTATTACAAAGTTTATGAGAACATAATAAATGTTGATACATACATTTAATTCTGAAATAAAAACTTACAACAAATAAAACTAACAAATCAAGAAAATATTGTAGGTTACACATTTTATGTCTAAAAATACAGGTATGAAACACTCAAGGATGGATAAAAGAAGAAATCACAAGAGAAAATAGAAAATATGTAGAGATAAATTAAAAACATGAAATACCAAAAGTTAAGAGATACATCAAAAACAGTACCATAAGGGAAAAATTTATAGCTATAAGTGATTATAAAAAATTAGATACCAAATCAACAACTTTACTCCTAAGGAACTAAAAACAGAGGGAAAAAGAGGGACTTCTAAAGAGGGACAACTAAAACTAGCAAAATTGAAAAAATGATAAAGATAGCAGTGGAAATAACTGAAATAGAGAATAAAAAAACAATATCAAAAATAAACAAAGCCTAGTTTGTTCCCTGAAAAAGATCAAAACTGACAAAATTTTATTTATATTGACTAAGAAAAAAAGTGAATATTCAAATTACTAAACTCAAAAATAAAATGGGTACATTACTAACAAATTTTTAGAGTAAAAAAGGGATGTAGGAGAGTAACATAAGGAAGTATACACTAAAAAATTGAATAGCCTAAATAAAATGAACAAATTCCTAGAAAGAAAAAACCTACTAAGACTGAATCAGAAAAGTTGGATAAACCTATTCAGCAAGGAGATTCAGCAGGAAGATTGCATCAGTAATCAAAAACCCAGCAACAAAGAAAAGCCTGGACCAGATGGCTTCAGTGTTGAATTCTACCCAATGTTTAAAGCAGAATTAAAAGCACTTTTTCTCAAACTTTTTCAAAACTTTGAAGAGGCGGTAATTTTTTCTAACTTGTTCTATGAGTCCAGTATTACCCTGACACCAAGCCAGACAAAGGCACCATAAGAAAACTACAGAAAAAATCCCTTATAAATGCTGATGCAAAAATCCTCAACAAAATACCAGCAACTCAAACTTAGCAGTACTTTAAAAGGATTATACACTATGAATGAGTATAATTGACTCCTGAAATAAAAGTATGTTCCAACACATGAAAATCAGCATAATATCACATTAACATAAAGAAGGAAAAAACCCTCATGTGATCATATTAATCAAAGAAGAAAAAACATTTGTCCAAATTTAACCCACATTCATGATAAAATATAGTTAGTAAACTATAAAAAGAAAGTAAACACCTTAACATAATGCTATACAAAAAAACAAAACAAAACAAAAAAACACAGCAAACATGGTGAAAGACTGAAAGCTTTTACCCTAAGAGCAAAAACAAGGATGCTTGCTTTTACTACTTCTATTTAATATAGTACTGAAGGTTCTGGTTAGTTAAAACAATAAGGTGAGTAAAAGGATTAAAGATATTCCAATTTTTTAAAAAGTAAAATTGTCTGTTTGTAGATGACATAACCTTATATAAAAATATTTTATAAAATATTTTTATATTCATAAAAATACTCAAAATACTTTATAAAAATACTTTATAAAAATATTTTAGTTTCTGTGAAATAAACTGTCAGATGCAATAAATAAAATTCATCAAAGCTGCATGAAACAAAATAATACACAAAAATCATTGTATTTCTACAATAACAATAAACTATCTGAAGAAGAAATTAAGACAACAGGTTCATGTATGATAGCATCAAAATAATAAAATACTTATGAACCCACTTAACCAAGGAAATGAAAAACCTGTAGAGCAAAAACTATAAACATGGCATGAAAGTATTAAAGATGACACAAATAAATGAAAAGACATCATGTGCTTATGGACTGGAAGACAAAATCTTGTCAAGGTGCCATTGTTATCTATAGTCTTCTACGGATTCAATAAAATCACTACAAAAATTCCAATATTTGCAAAAATAGAAAAACCTATTCTAAAATTCAGATGAAATCTCAAAAAACCCCGAGCACCCAAATCAATCTTAAAAACTAACAAAGTTAGAGGATTAACACCTCCTGGTTTCAAACTTCAGTATGCAAAACAATGCTGTACCAGCATAGAGACAGACGCAAAGACCAATGCAATAGAAATAAAGAACCAAAAAATATGGTCATGATTTTTAACAAGGGCGTTAACACTGTTCAATGGGGAAAGGACGATATTTTTTAAAATGGTGTTAAAAACGGATATTTACATCTATCTATCTATCTATCTATCTATCTATCTATCTATCTATCTATCTATCATCTATCTATCTATCCCAAATTAGCTTTTTGTCTGTCATGTATGTTGCAGATCTATTTCCCCAGTCTTTTGACTTTTGACTTTGAGGCATTTTTCTCTCATACAAAATTTTAATTTTTATGGAGTCAAATACTACCTTGGCGCCGATCTGGTTCCTGTACTGCCTGGCCTGCACGAGCACGATGTCCTTCATGGCCAAGGCGTGATTACAGCGGCAGGAGAAACGCAAGAAGGAGAAGCAGACGCATAGCTACCCAGCCCGCCCTCCACCGACGCTGAAATCGCCCCGCGCCCACCTCCCTCAGCCTCGGATTCGGCTCCCAGAATAAGCAACAGCTTTACTTCCACACAGGTGTACCCACCTGTGAATCCCTTGCCGTTGAACGTCTGTTGGAAAACAGGTGTCCTTGCTGTGGTCCTTTCCACGTTGGGGAAAGCTGGTCAGCTGGAGAACTTCCTCCCACATCTTTAGTAAGACTAAATCCCTAGCTGAGCTGAAACTGAATTTTCCTCCCATGTGGGAGGGGAAGACTCTTGTTTCCATATTCACAGAGTGCCTTTGCACCTGTCCTAGATTGATAACATATTGTTGCAATTAATGAGTCTTTTCATCTATTAGGAGACCTGTGCTTAGGAAAGGTCTTCCGAATGTTAACGCAACAGGATTTAATTATAAGTTTTACTTTGGAACAGTTCAAACCCACAGTAAGCTATGGGTGTTAGAGATAGTCAGACGTCTGATTTAGCTACAGTCTTCTTTAGAGTAGGATTAGCCCTTTCAACTTTCCAGAGGACTGCAGTCTGCACACAGAGTGAAGGTAATATTGGATTCTTAAAGCTGAGGATAGGTGTTGGGATACACCTGCTGTGAAAGACGGGCCATGGTCACTTTGCAGGCTTTTAGATTACCCAAACTGAGGAGATATTTCTTCTGGTAAAGATTTTTCAGATGAGGTGGGGAATACCTCGATCTAACCAGTGAAGGTATCAGTAAGAATTAGCAAATATTTGAATCTCCTGCAGAAAGGTATCTGAGTAAATTAGAGTTGCCAGTTCTCACCTGGATAGGGTCCTCAATTTTGGACAGGTTTACCTGGAGAAGGAGAAAATTGCTGGCCATTTGTGTCATGTCAGGCAAAGAGCTCACAGGGCTGAGTCACCTCTTTTGGTGTCTTGAAAAGATTTACCCCTGTAAACAAATGAGACATTAACAGAAACCAAGAATCCCTTCTAGGGTGAAAAGAATAATGAAAGTGCTGAATTATATTCCTATGATTGGTACTTGGCATTAGTAATTTATTACCATCATTCAGCCAGCCAGAGGGGCCCTGGACTGAAATGCAAACCCTGGCCCGTTTTTATTCTTCTTCAGAGTGTTCTGGCCCAGTTCTATGTATGCTGTCCAGCACGCCCATAAGCTTCATTGGCCTTTTCAGTGCAGGGGCCTTGGCTGTGGCATCTACAAGGGCATTTCCTTTTACATGGTCAGTCTCTCTTTTGATGTCCTCTGCAATTAATTATAGTCACTTTTTGGCAGCAAAGCAGCATTCTAACAAGCTTAAAATTTGAATGATGTTGTATGGAAAAGCCCTTGGGGGTCAGGAGCCCCTACACATTCCAAATTACAGCATAAGCATGAAGCACTAAAAAGTCATACTTGGAATCAGTGTAAATGTTAACTTTTAAATCCTTTCCCAATTGCAGGGGCTGAGTAAGTTCAATTAACTCAGCTTTTTGAGCTGAGGTCGAGGCCAGCAAGACTTGTGCCTACTACTAATAGCATACTTACCCTTCTTGTTTTCCTGATGCATAAAACAACTTACATCTGTTAACCAGTCTTCTTGGGATGGTCAAGGGGCTCATCCTTCTAAAGTCTGGCCTGCTAGAATAAATTTGTTTCATAACCTGTGACATGCTTTGGCTGTGTCCCCAGTCAAATCTTATCTTGAATTGTAGCTCCCATAATTCCTATATTTCGTGGGAGGGACCCAGTGGGAGGCAATCGAATCGGGAGATGAGTCTTTCCCATGCTGTTCTCGTGACAGTGAATAAGCCTCATGAGATCTGATGGTTTATTTATTAATTTATTTTTGAGACATAGTCTTGCTCTGTTGCTCAGGCTGGAGTGCATTATCATGACCTTGGCTCACTGCAACTTCTGACTCCTGGGTTCAAGCAATTCTCCTGTCTCAGCCTCCCGAGTAGCTGGGATTATAGGCGCCTACCACCATGCCTGTCTAATTTTTGTACTTTTAGTAAAGACGGGGTTTCACCATGTTGGCCAGGCTGGCCTCGATCTCCTCACCTCAGGTCATCCACTGCCTTGGCCTCCCAAAGTGCTGGGATTACAGCTGATGGGTTTATAAAGGGGAGTTTCCCTACACAAGCTCTTTTGCCTGCTGCCATGTGAGAGATGTGACTTTGCTCCTCATTTGCCTTCTGCCATGAGTGTGAGGCTTCCCTGACCATGTGGAATTGTAAGTCAATTAAACCTCTTTTCTTTATAAATTACCCAGCCTCAGATATGTCTTTATTAGCAGCATGAGAATAGACTAATACAACCTGTATGCCAGAAAGGCTAGAAGCACCTGTGGACTCTGGCAGATAAGTAGCTGGGTTTATGGTTTGGCAGGCTTTAAGGGTTATGTCTGGAGTGTCTAGCAATAAGCCCTGATACTTTCATAAATGTTCTCTTATTATTCACTGCTGCACTTTAGCTTCTAGGACCACCTTCCCTTGGTGTGGGGTCAAAAACCTGTAGGTGCTGTTCTAATGTTAGTTTATTAGCTTTGCCTGCTAGAAAAGTGGCAGTGGAAAGAGCTCTAAGACATCAAGGCCACCCTAAGGCCACCTGGTCAATCTGCTTAGAAAATTAGGCTGCTGGTCTTGGAATGTCCCCCAGTTTGGGGACAAGATTACCCAAGTCCTATGCCTTGCTTTTTGGTCACATAAAGAAAAAATGGTTCATCCAACTTGGGGACTCCCATGGCTGCAGCAGAGCCCAATTTCTCCTTGAGAGTATTGAAGGTTTGCTTGCAGTTCTCATTACATTCAAGGAGCTCTAAAACTTTCCATTAGTGTATCATATAAAGACTTGGCTACATGCCCAAATCTGGGCACCCATAAGCAGCAGTACCCAGCCATCTCTTAAAAAAGCCCACAGTCATTTTTTGGACAGGGACTGTTGGGTGACTAAAATAACTTTTTTATCTTCTAGGGAGGTTGATCAGTTCCAGAGTTTAAAACAGATTCCAAATATTTAAGTCTTTCAGTAAAAATCTGAGCTCTGTGTGGTGATGCCCTATATCTGCAAGTTCCCAGGAAATTTACCAACTTAACATTATTATTATGAGTCTTCTTTATTTGGGTTAGCAATGAGCAAGTCACCTACATACTGAATAATTGTGTCCCTTTCCAATTATAGATTTGTTAAGTCCTTAGCTAGAGTATTTTCAAATAAGTGGGGGCTATCCCAGAACCCTTCAGAGATGACTGTCCAGGTTAGTTTTGTGGCTGAATGCATATCTGGATCAGTCCATTCAAAGGCAAACATATTATGAATCTGGATGCATTGAGATCCAGAAAAATGACTCTTTCAGATTTAAGAATGTAAACCAGCTTGCATCCCCTGGGACATGGTAAGTATTGGGTACAATGAGGTGTATGGAGACAACTGCATTTCTTAATGCTGTAAGGGTTCTGACAAATCTGTACTAGCCATTCGGCTTTTTATCTGGTAACATGCGAGTATTGTAAGGAGACTCTCATGGGCTTCATAACTCATATGGCAAGAATTTGGCAATAAGGGGTTGAATTTCATGCTTCTTGCCTTAAAATATATTGTCTCTTCTGAGGTCGAAGAGTACTAGGCTGAAGTTGGATTTCAATGGGGGAGGTGTTTAGTGCGTTTCCCAGAGCCTGTGTGGCCCTATCCTCAAGATTTACTTAAGACAACACCTCAGGTGGTAAATGTGACAGCTCATTCTTAACTTCTTTTTTCCCCTGATGGGCCAGGAACAGAAGTAACAGTTTCTATGCTTTATGATCTGTGAAGGTGACCATGACTTGGTCTCCTCAGTCAATAAACCTCTCCCCAGTAAGAGGTCAGGCAATCAGACAGTACTAAAAAGGCAGGCGAGAAACCTAGAGGCTCTGGAGGACAACTTAGAAGATACAAAAAGGAGTGTTTTGGGGCTTGTCCATCATGAGAAGACAGGAGACCATTGAATTAAATCAGTACAGAGTAATCTGCTCCCACACCTAATACGAAGTTAATACTCCTACCTGCTATTTCAAGAGTCACCTGAGGATCCTCCATCTCTCGATAGCTAGTAGTCCAATGGGAGTGGAGGTAGGAAGTATCAGGCCCCGCCACTTTTGTGTCTGCTGGGCTCTGATGATGGCTCCCTTGGAAGCACAGTGCATTTCCTTCGGCAGAGGCTTACCTTCCTACAGAAGGCACACAGATTTATACCCAAGGCGCAGTGGCCCAGAGGCACAGACTGCGATTTTCACTTTCTCACTTCCTCTTTGAAGGCCAGGGGTTAAGGGGCGGCCTCTGAAGTGGTGGAGAGCACAAGGCTGCAGCTAGAAGCTGGGCCTCTTGGAAGATTTGCTTTATTTTATGTTTACTCTGCTCAATTCCTGTGATGGAAAACTGCAAAATCCAAGTCTAAAATCTGATCCATGGGAGTCTGGAAGCCTAAGGCTGCTTTTGGCAGCTTCCTGCAGATATAAGAAGGAGACCGTGCTATAAATTAAACTCCTAGAAATGCCTGTCCCTTTTTGGAGTCAGGGTCAGTGTTAGTGTATTTCCTCAAGGTCTAAATTATCCACCCTTGTAATAAGGCTGGGTTTTCATCTTTTCCCTGAGTAATTTTCCAGACTTTATAAAAATTAAAAAGCTGTATCACACTTTTTTTTTATTCCTTCACGGAGTCAATCATAATTTTTTCTCTCTATATCCTACTTTCTTCCTAATTCATTTGTTTTTTCTAGAATCTAGTTCTTTTGGGTCCTAGTCAGGCACTGCTGTGCCTCCTACTTGATAGGTGTCATGCCCCTGTTTGCAGGTTGCCACCCTATTAGCATGTGCTCTATCCACTCCCATAATGCACTGCTTTTCTACCATGCAGCAGGCGAACATAAATATATGCAAATACTGCCTGGTCAGATCATACGTCAAGGTTAGCCTTTTAAATTTGTCTATGAATTTTCCCGGAACCTCTGAAAACTGTTTTAGTTTTTCCTTGCATATGGCTAATTCAGATAAAGAAAAGTGTACATTTACCTATATAGTATGTGGAAAAGAAAGAGAGATCAGACTGTTACTATGTCTATGTAGAAAGAAGTAGACATAAGACACTCCATTTTGTTCTGTACTAAGAAAAATTCTTCTGCCTTGAGATGCTGTTAATCTGTAACCCTAGCCTCAACCCTGTGTCACAGAAACATGTGCTGTGTCGACTCTAGTTTTAATGGATTTAGGGATATGAAGGATGTGCTTTGTTAAACAAATGCTTGAAGGCAGCATGCTTGTTAAAAGTCATCAGCACTCCCTATTCTCAAGTACCCAGGGATGCAAAACACTGTGGAAGGCCACAGGGACAACTGCCTAGGAAAGCCAGGTATTGTCCAAGGTTTCTTCCCATGTGATAGTCTGAAATATGGCCTCATGGGAAGGGAAGGACCTGACCATCCACCAGCCCGACACCTGTAAATGGTCTGTGCTGAGGAGGATTAGTAAAAGAGGAAAGCCTCTTTGCAGTTGAGGTAAGACAAAACCATCTGTCTCCTGCTCGTCCCTGGGCAACGGAATGTCTCAGTGTAAAACCCGATTGTATATTCCATCTACTGAGATAGGAGAAAACTGCCTTAGGGCTGGAGGTGAGACATGCTGGAGGCAATACTGCTCTTTAAGTAATTGAGATATTTATGTATATACACATCAAAAGCACAGCACTTTTTTCTTTACCTTGTTTATGTTGCAGAGACATTTGTTCACATGTTTTCCTGCTGGCCCTCTCTCCACTGTTACCCTATTGTCCTGCCACATCCCCCTCTCCGAGAAATGCCCGACAATGATCAATAAATACTAAGGAAACTCAGAGAATGGTGTTGGCGCTAGTCCTCCATATGCTGAGCTCTTGTCCCCTGGGCCCACTTTTTCCCTATACTTTGTCTCTGCATCTCTTTTCACAAGCCTCTAGTTCTACCTGACGAGAAACGCTCACAGGTGTGGAGGGACAGGCCACTCCTTCAATATAGTGTCCCTATTATCATCTGTCACTTCCCAGAGAGGGCAAATATTCAACTTTGCCAGCTGATAAGAGGCCCCACTACATGTTGTTCTGGTGAAGCTCGGGTGTTTCGAGAGTGGGGTATGTACGTAAGACAGGACTCGAAGGGCAGGGAGAAGATGATGAGCGGGCACTACATAACCCTGGAAAACTAGAAGAAATTAATAATATGTCGCACACCTCACTAGAACTGGAAGGAATCTGATTGTTTTCTTATGGTGTGCTCGGACTGGCAGGGGGAGTTCAGTCCCAGCTAAGAAAAGCCTAATATTAAGAGCAACTAGCATTAAAAGGGTAATCAATTATGTGCCATCCCTGTTTTGTCTTTTCCTCCATCAAACATATAGAAGCCCATTTTAATTTTTTATCCTGACCAAGCATCAGAGAAGCCTGTATATAATGTATTTCCTCCCTCTTAGTTTCTCTTCTATAAAACAAATGAAGCTGCAAAATAGGAGTCAGATCAAACAGGGGAAATAGGAAGGATGTAACTTGTATATTGTAATGTATTAGTCCATTTTCTTTTTTATATATATATACTTTAAGTTTTAGGGTACATGTGCACAATGTACAGGTTAGTTACATCCGTATACATGTGCCATGCTGGTGTGCTGCACCCATTAACTCGTCATTTAGCATTAGGTATATCTCCTAATGCTATCCCTCCCCCCAGCCCCACCCCACAACAGTCCCCAGAGTGTGATGTTCCCCTTTCTGTGTCCATGTGTTCTCATTGTTCAATTCCCAGCTATGAGTGAGAACATGCGGTGTTTGGTTTTTTGTTCTTGCGATAGTTTACTGAGAATGATGATTTCCAGTTTCATCCATGTCCCTACAAAGGACATGAACTCATCATTTTTTATGGCTGCATAGTATTCCATGGTGTATATGTGCCACATTTTCTTAATCCAGTCTATCATTGTTGGACATTGGGGTTGGTTCCAAGTCTTTGCTATTGTGAATAGTGCCACAATAAACACACGTGTGCATGTGTCTTTAAAGTAGCATGACTTATAGTCCTTTGGGTATACACCCAGTAATGGGATGGCTGGGTCAAATGGTATTTCTAGTTCTAGATCCCTGAGGAATCGCCACACTGACTTCCACAAGGGTTGAACTAGTTTACAGTCCCACCAACAGTGTATAAGTGTTCCTATTTCTCCACATCCTCTCCAGCACCTGTTGTCTCCTGGCTTTTTAGTGATCTCCATTCTAACTGGTGTGAGATGGTATCTCATTGTGGTTTTGATTTGCATTTCTCTGATGGCCTGTGATGATGAGAATTTTTTCATGTGTCTTTTGGCTGCATAAATGTCTTCTTTTGAGGAGTGTCTGTTCATATCCTTTGCCCAGTTTTTGGTGGGGTTGTTTGTTTTTTTCTTGTAAATTTGTTTGAGGTCATTGTAGATTCTGGATATTAGCCATTTGTCAGATGACTAGGTTGCGAAAATTTTCTCCCATTTTGTAGGTTGCCTGTTCACTCTGATGGTGTTAGTCCATTTTCACACTGCTACGACAAATCTGACAAAACTCTCTCAGGAAAAAGTGACCTGCTGGGTTAAGAAAGCAGGGTCCAGCTGCCCTATACCAGCTCATCAAAGATGAGAGAAATGGTTAAGAAATGAGAGAAAACTGTTAAGAAAAAGTCTCATGTTCTCCATCTTGAGGGTAATTGTTTGCAAAGGGTTGTCATAAAAGAGGCTGTCACTAAACAGGCATATCTGATCTTATCATGTAGAGCTCTTAAATACCACATTTCAACTTCAGTCATGATGGCGAGGTTACTGCTGATCTTTTCTGATAATTATAGTAAAAAAATTCTAGGTTCCAAGACAATTCTTTTTTTCAGTATTACTTGGACAAGTGGCAAATTAAACAAGCAGTAGTTCAGAGTCAGAGAATCGCTGAGGAAAGTAAAAGCTAAACTGTTTGGGGCCTCTGTCCTGGGGCAGCCTCCAGGCTACTGCAAAACAGATGCGATGTGCAGAAAGGTGACAAGTTGTAGAGCACTCAGTTGAGGGACCGAAAGCACAAGTTGGACAGTCCAAAAAGAGAAAGTGGCAAACATCTTGTTTAGCCAAATCCATTCTTCTCAATATTCCCCAGGGCCTCTAACCCTGTGGGCTTGGCCTCTAATATGAGTATGATAATAGTGGATAATCATTCTTGCCCACCAGAATGGCTTCACGACTCTAAAAGACAGCCCACTTGCCAGGTGTCAGCTGATTGATTCTGTGTGGATTGTTTTCCTTGGAGTGGAGGTCTTGTCTTGTTGTCCATTCATGGTGTTGCTGAAAGATGTTGCTGGAAAAGAGGGTCCTGATACAGACCACAAAGTAGGATTCCTAGATCTTCTACAGGAAAAAATTTGAGGCGAGTTAGAGAGCACAGTGAAAGAAGCAAGTTTATTAGAAATTACTCCATTACAGAGTTGGACATCCTCAGAAAACAAGAGCAGGAATGCATTGTCTTTTGTTAGTGTCTCTACTTATAAGTAACTATAAAGATAAAGAGTTATAATTAAACTTGGAAGGTGCAGATGTAGTCACTAAAGTCGTGGCTATTCGTTTTAACAATAACCATTATCCCATTGACCTAAGCTAGCTCATTAATAATATCCTTACAAAAATTGCTGCACTCCTAGGACATTTATACATTTTTCAGGCTTGGTGGAAGATGTCTTGTATGACCACAAATATTCTGCAATTGTAATTTGTGGCCAGTTAAAAAATGTGACTATTTTCAGACCATGAACATTAATCTTCTAGATGCCCTGTGAGTACCTAGCTACTCATATTAAGATAGAATATTCTAGTCATGTTTATTAAACTAGAAGCTAGTTAACCATGAGTTCCTCTAACACAGCAAGTCTACTCCTCAAGGAGAAAATGTATTTCTCAGGAATTTTGTGCATTTTGTTTAAAGGCATTTGGTATGTTTACCAAAATGGCAGAAAAGAGTGAAATTACTCCTCAAAGATTTCTCGATTGGATATCAAATAAACAAAATGATTACAGTTAATATGCAATTTGATACAGTTGATATTCAGAAGAAATTTTGTTTGAAACAAAATGAGATTTTTATTGTTACTTATTTATTATTATTATTATTATTATTATTGTTATTATTATTATTGTTTTGAGACAGAGTCTTGCTCTGTTGCCCAGGCTGCAATGCAGTGCACTATCTTGGCTCACTGAAACCTGTGCCTCCCGGGTTCAAGCAATTCTTCTGCCTCAGCCTCCCAAGTAGCTGGGATTACAGGCATGAATCACCACACCCAGCTAATATTTGTATCTTTAGTAGAGATGGGGTTTTCCTCTGTTGGCCAGGCTGGTCTCAAACCCCTGACAACAAGCGATCTGCCCACCTTGGCCTCCCAAATAGCTGGGATTACAGGTGAGAGCCACCACTCCCAGTCACAATGAGGTTTTTAAATAATTCTGTTTTCCTGCTGTTGAGCAGGGAGCTGAGCAAATTCAACAGATCATGGGCCTATACTAGGGGAAGACTGAGGACAAACTCTAGAACACATGTGATTAAATTAATTACAATGGAAACTAAATCAAATTTAGTAAGGCTACACCTCTTAGTTGCAAGATGTTTCCCCACATTTTGAAATGCGATGTAATTCCATGGAAAAGAAAACTAGTGTTTATCTCCAGAGTAAAGAATAGAGTTCCCTGCAATGATTGATTGACTGAGAACTATGGCTCAAGATTTAAAATCCTTCTTTTTACCATTTATAAACTAAAAATAAATTTCTAATCCCCTGTTGATTAAATGGACCTCTCTTCTTGGATAAGGACTTTCCAAAGTTAACCTGAAAAGCTAGTTCAAGCCATGGGTCACACATACCTCATTATACTCTCCTCCCTTTTGTTTTAATTTTAATTTCAATTTCAATTTTGAATTTATATTTGTGGGTACATAGTTGGTGTATATATTCATGGGGGTACATGACACACTTTGATGCAGTCATGAAATAAGTAATACATAATAAAAACGGGGTATCTGTCCCCTCAAGCATTTATAGCTTGTGTTATAAACAATCCAATTATACTCTTTTAGTTTTTTTAAATGTGGAATTAAATTATTTTTTACTATAATCACCGTGTTGTGCTATCAAATGCTGTCTTATTCATTCTTTCTAACAATTGTTTTTTTACCCATTTAGCATCCCCACTATCCCCTTGTTCCCTCCCTGCCCTTCCCAGCCTCTGGTAACCATCCTTATACTCTCTACCTCTATGACACCAATTGTTTTGAATTTTAGGACCCACAAATAGTGAGAACATGTGACATTTGTCTTTCTGTGTCTGACATTTCACTTAACATAAAGACTTTCAGTTCCATTTATGTTATTGCAAATGGAAGGCTCTCATTATTTCTTACAGCTGAATAGTACTCCATTGTGTATATGTACCACATTTTCTCTATCCAGTCATCTGTTAATGGACATTTAGGTTCCTTCCAAATCTTGGCTATTATAAACTTTGCTGTAGCAAACATGAGAGTGCCAATAGGTCTTTGATTTACTAATTTTTTTTCTTGTAGGCATATAATGAGCAGTGGGATAGCTGGACCATATAGTAGCTCTAGTTTTAGTTATATCGGGAACATCCAAACTGTCCTTAAATGTGCTCCCAACAGCAGTGTACAAGGGTTCCTTCACTCGACATACTCACCAGCATTTGTTTTTGACTGACTTCTGGATAAAAGCCACCTTAACTGGGGTGAAATGATATCTCATTTTGGGTTTGATTTGCATTTCCATGATGATCAGTAATCTGGAGCACCTTTTCATTTGCCTGTTTCACATTTGTATGTCTTCTTTTCATAAATGTCTATTTAAATTTTTTGTCCACTCTTTATTTGGGTTATTATTTTTTCTATGGAATTTTTTGAACTCAATATATTGTAGTGTATTAGTCTGTTCCTGCACTGCTATAAAAAAATACCTGAGACTGTGTTATCTATTTATTTACTGAGCTGTAGTCTTGATCTGTTGCCCAGACTGAAGTGCAGTGGTGCAATCTCGGCTCACTGCAACCTCCACCTTCTGATTCAAGCAATTCTCTGCCTCAGCTCCTGAATAGCTGGGATTACTGGCACCTGCCACCATGCCTGGCTAATTTTTGTATTTTTAGTGGAGACAGGGTTTCACCATCTTGGCCAGGCTGGTCTTGAACTCCTGACCTCGTGATCCACCCTCCTCAGCCTCCCAAAGTGGTGAGATTACAGGCATGAGCCATGGCACCTGGCAAGACTGGGTAATTTATAAAGGAAATGGGTTTAATTGACTCACAGTTCCACATGGCCGGGGAGTACTCAGGAAACTTCCAATAATGGCAGATGGGGAAGCAGGCACCTCTTACATGACAGCAGGAGAGAGAGCATTTATGTGAAGCAAAAGGGGAAGAGTCCCCTATAAAACCATCAGATTTCCTGAGAAATCACTCATTATCAGAAGAACAGCATGGGGGAAACCAAACCCATGATCCAATGGCCTTCTCCCAACCTCTCCCTCAACATCTGGGGATTACAATTCAATATGAGATTTGGGTGGGGACACAAATCCTAACCATATCATGTAGCTGTTAATTGCTTTTCAGATGGATAATTTACAAATATTTTCTCCCATTCTGTGGATTTTCACTTCACTTTGTTTCTTGTTTCTTTCACTTTAAAAAGGCTTTCTGACTTTCTGTAATCCGATTTGTCCATGTTTGTTTTAGTTGTCTGTGCTTCTGGGGCATTATTTAAGGAATTTTTGCCCAAACCAATGCCCTAAAGAGTTTCCCCAATGTTTTCTTGTAAAAGTTTCATGGTTTGAGGCGTTAGGTTTAAGTCTTTAATTCATTTTAATTTGATTTTTGTAAGTGGCAAGAAATAGGGTTCTAGTTTTATTCTTCTGCCTATGGCTTGCCAGTTTTCCCAGCCCTATTTATTACAAAAGCTGTCTCATTTTTTATTGCATATTCTTGGCACTTTTGTTGAAATTTAATTTAGCTGCCCCTCCCATAGGATTCCAGAACACTGCTATGAGGGTCTGAATGTTTGTCCCTCGCATAGGATTCCAGAACACTGCTGCTGGGTTCCAAACGTTTGTCACATAAGATTCCAGAACACTGCTACGAGGGTCTGAATGTTTGTTCCTCACAGGGTATTCCAGAACACTCTTGCTGTGGTCTGAATATTGTCCCTCACATAGGATTCCAGAACACTGCTATGAGCGTCTGAATGTTTGTCCCTCACACAGAATGCCAGTTTTACCAGACATATTTATTACAAAACTGTCTTATTTTTTATTGTATGTTCTTGGCACTTTTGTTGAAAATTAATTTAGCTGTATGAGTTTGTTTCTCAGGTCTCTATTTCGTTCCATCTGTCTTTATGTCTGTTTTTATGCTAGTGTCATGTTGTTTTAATTACTACAACTTAGTAGTATAATTTAAAACCAGGTAATGAAATTCCTCCAGTTTTGTTTTATATACTCAGCATAGCTTTGACAATTATGGTGTTTTGTGTTGTTTCCATATAAATTTCAGAATTTTTTTTCTATATCTGTGAGGAATGTCTTCTTTTTTTTTTTTTTTTTTTTTTTTGGTGGGGTCTTGCTCTGTCACCTAGACTGGAGTACAGTGATGTGATCTGGGCACAGTGCAACCTCCACCTCCTGGGTCCAAGCAATTCTTTGCCTCAGCCTCCTGAATGGCTGGGATTACAGGCACCCGCCACCATACCTGGCTAATTTTTTGTATTATTAGTAGAAGTGGGGTTTCACCAAGTTGGCCAGGCTGGTCTTGAACTCCTGACCTCATGATCTACCAACTTCGGCCTCCCAAAGTGCTGGGATTACAGGCATGAGCCACTGCCCCTGGCCTGTTATTTTGATAGAGATGGCATGAAATGTATAGATTGCTATGGATAGTACGGGCATTTTTTAAAAAATACTGATTCTTCCAATCTGTGAAAATAAAAATATCTTTCCAATTTTTGGGTCCTTTTTCATTTCTTTTAAAACTGTTTTACAGTTTTAATTGTTGAGAACTTTTATTTCTTTGGTAAATTCCCACATATTTTGTTTTATTTGTGGCTACTGCAAATAGTATTACATTTTTGAATTCTTTTTCAGTTTGTTGACTGCTGGCATATAGAAACCCTACTGATTTGTATGTTTTGATTTCATATTCTGCAAATTTACTCAAGTTATTACCTCTAATAGATTTTGGTGGATGTATTAGGCCATTCTCTTATTGCTATAAAAAGTAATCAGTGACTGGTTAATTTATAAAGAAAATAGGTTTAATTGGTTCATGTTTCTACAGACTGTACAGAAAGCATAGCACTGGCTTCTGCTTCTGGGGAAGCCTCTGACAACTGACAAGGTGAAAAATAAATCCAGTGCTTGCACATCACATGGTAAGTGCGAGGGCAGGGGGGAAGTGTTACACACACTTATAGATAACCAGCTCTGATAAAAACTTACTATTGTGGGAATGGCACCAAAGGAAATGATGCCAAACTGTCTGTGGAAATCTTGCCCTCATGATTCAATCACCTCCCCTCTAGGCCCACTTCCAACATTGAGGATTATATTTCAATATAAGATTTTGGTGGGAATACACATCCAAACTGTATCATTTTGCCCTTGGCCGTTCCAAATCTCAAATCCTTCTCATATGTCCAAATACAGTCATGACTTCCCAATAATCCCCAAAGTCTTAACTAATTTCAGCCTTAACTCAAAAGTCAAAAGTCTCATCTAAGACAAAGCTAATTTCTTCCTCCTATAAGCCTGTAACATAAAGAAACAAATTAGGTTCTTCCAAGATACAAATGAGGCAGAGACATTGGGTAAATACTCCTAGTCTAAAAGGAAGAAATCAGCCAAAAGAAAGCGGTCACAGGATCTATGAAAGTCTGAAACCCAGTAGGGCAGTTATTGAATTGTAAGGCTCCAAAATAATTATTTTTGACTCTGTGTCCCATTTCCAGGGCATGCTAATGCCTTGGGAAAGTTCTACCTTGTGACTTTGCATGGTTCAGCCCCCACAGCTGCTCTCATGGGCTGGCATACTGTGCCTCTGGCTTTTCTAGGTGCAAGGTGCAGGCTGTAGCTAGATCTACCATTCTGGGGTCTGAGGTCTGGAGGACAGTGATCCTCTCCTCACAGATCTACTAGGTCATGACCCAGTGGGGAGCCTTCCTGGGGACTGTCACCGCACATTTCAACTTCTGCCATGACTGTAAACTTCCAGAGACCTCCCCAGAAGCATATACCAGTACTATGTTTTCTCTACAGCCTGTAGAATCATAAGCCACTTAAACCTACTTTGTAAAAAATTAATTATCCAGTCCCACTCTCATAGTGTTGCAAAAATAGCTTAATACAAAAATTGGCACCAAGGAATGGAAAGTAGTTATAAGAATACCCCACAAGGTGGAATCAGCTTTGTAATTGGGTAAACAGGCAGAAGTTGGAAGAATTTGTGGGATTCAGAAAACAGAAAAATGATTTCCATTGTTTTAGTAGAGGATCCCCATGAGGGCTCCACACCTGCAACATGCTTCTGCCTGCACACCCTTTCTTTTTCATACATCCTTTGAAATAAAGGTGGAGACACCCAAGTCTCAACTACTCGCATTTGGTAAACCCACAGGCCTAACCCCACATGGACGCTACCAAGGTTATGGCTTGCACTCTCTGAAGCAGTGACTGGAGTTGTAACTGGGTCAATATGAGCTACACCTGGAGCTGAAGCAGTGGCAAGGATGCAGTGAGCTTTGTTCCAAAGCTACTCAAGGCAGCAGGTCCTAGACCTGATCCCAGAAACTATTCTCTTCTTTTAGGCCTCAGGGCCTGTGATGGGTTGCTGCCTTTCAGATTTCTAAAATGCCTTCAATTCCTCTTTCCCATTGTCTTGGCTATCAACACTTGCTTTTTTTTAGATTATACAAATATCTCTAACAAGTGGTTGACCCATATGCTGCTTGAGTTCCTCTCTTATAAAAGCTTTTTATATTTCAGCCACATGACTAGGCTGAAAAGTTTTCAAGCTTTTACATTATGCTTCTTTTGTAAGTATAAGTTACTACTTATTTTATTTTTGTTTTTTTGCTAGAACATGTGAGCATAGGTTGTTAGAGGCAGCCAGGTCACATCGCAAATGCTTTGCTGCTTAGACATTTTTCCAACAGAAACCCTAAATCATCAATTTCAAATTCAAACTTTTTTATATCCCTAGTGCATGACAGAAATTCAGCCAACCACTTTGCTAAGACAACATGCATGACCTTTGTTTCAGTCCCAATAAGTTTCTAGTTTTCATCTGAGACCTTCTCAGCCCGGCCTTCACTGTCCAGATCACTATCAGCATTTTGGTCACAGACATTCAACCAGTCTCTAAGAAAATCTCAACTTTCTCTCATTTTTCTGTTTTCTGAATCCCACAAATTCTTCCAACTTCTGCCTGTTTACCCAATTACAAAGCTGATTCCACCTTGTGGGGTATTCTTATAACTACTTTCCATTCCTTGGTGCCAATTTATGTATTAAGCTATTTTTGCAACACTATGAGAGTGGGACTGGATAATTAATTTTTTACAAAGTAGGTTTAAGTGGCTTATGATTCTACAGGCTGTAGAGAAAACATAGTACTGGTATATGCTTCTGGGGAGGTCTCTGGAAGTTTACAGTCATGGCAGAAGTTGAAGCAGAATCTTGCACATCACAGGGCAAAAAGCAGAAGCAAAAAACAGAGGGGCAAGTTGTTACACAGTTTTAAATAACCAGATTTTATGGGAACTCACTATCATGAGGATAGCACCAAATGTGATGGTGCTAAGCCATTTATAGTAATCTACCCCAATGGTTAAATCACCTTTCAACAGGCCCATCTCCAACATTGAGAATTACATTTAAATATGAGATTCGGGAGGGAACACACATTCAAACCCTATCAGAGGAGTATTTATGCCTTTTCCAATATAACATTATAACATTGGCAAAAAAAAAAAAAAGGTAATTTGACTTCTTTTCCAATTGGGATGCGTTTTATTGCTTTCTCCGGTCTGATTGCTCCAGATAGGACTTTCAGCATTATGTTGAATAACAGTGGTAAAAGTGGACATTCTTGTCGTCTTCCAGATTTTAGAGAAAAGGCTTTTAGTTTTTCCCCTCTTAGTGTGATACTAGCTGTGGGTCTGTCATATATGACTTTATTATGTTGAGGTATGTTCATTCCATACCCAGTTTTCAAAGCGCTTTTTATTATTAAAGAATATTAAATTTTATCAAAATTTTTTAGCATAATTGAAATGATTATATGGATTTTGTCCTTGTTTTTTTTTTTTTTTTTTTTTGAGATGTATTCTCCCTCTGTCACCCAGGCTGGAGTGTAATGGCATGATCTCAGCTCAATGCAACCTCTGCCTCCCAGGTTCAAGTTATTCTCCTTCTTCAGCTTCCTGAGTAGCTGGGATTACAGGTGCTCACCACCATGCCTGGCTAATTTTTGTATTTTTAATAGAGACGTAGCTTCGCCATGTTGGCTAGACTGGTTTCAAACTCCTGACCTCAGGTGATCCACCCACCTCGGCTTCACAAATTGCTGGGATTACAGGTGTGAACCACTGTTCCTGGCCCCTTCATTCTCTTTATGTGATCTATCACATTCATTGATTTGCATGTTGAACTATCCTTGCATCCCTGGAATAAATCCCACTTGGTCATTATGAATTACCTATTTATGTATTGTTTAATTCAGTTTGCGAGGCGTTTTGCAAATTTTTGCACCAATATTCTCCACTCCACTCTACTTCACTCTACTATTCCACTACATTCCAGTCCATTCCTTCCCACTCCACTCTACTCCACTCCACTCCATTCCATTAAACTCCAACCCTTTCCAATCCACTCCATTCCACTCCATTCCATTCCACTCCATTTCATTTCATTGCACTCCACTCCACTCCATTCCACTCAACTCCATTCCATTACACTCAATTCCACTCCACTCCACTCCATTTCTCTCCACTGCATTCCATTGCACTCCATTCCATTCCATTCCACTCCACTCTACTGCATTCCATTCCACTCCATTACATTCCACTCCACTCCACGCCATTCCCCTCCTGTACATTCCTTTTCACTCCACCCCATTCCATTCCACTCAACTCTGCTCCATTTCCCTCCACTCCACTCCCTTCCACTCCATTCCATTTCACTCCATTCCAATCCAATCCATTCCATTACACTCCACTCCATTCCATTACACTCCACTCCACTCCATTCCATGCGGCTCCACTCCACTCCACTCCACTCCACTCTGCTCCATTCCATTCCATTTCATTCCACTCCACTCCTTTCCACTCCATTCATTTCCATTCCTCTACACTCCATTCCACTGCACTTCATTCTACTCCATTCTCCTCCACTCCACTCTATTCTGCTCCACTACAATTCATTCCACTCTACTCCATAACATTCCACTCCATTCCACTCCATTTCATTTTATTCCGTTCCACTCCACTCAACTTTTCTGCACTCCATTGTATTCCACTCCATTCCATTCCATTCCACACCAATCCATTCCATTCCACTCCACTCCATTCCACTCCACTCCACTCCATTCCAATCCACTCCACTCCACTCCATTCTCTTCCATTCCACTCCACTCCATTCTCTTCCATTCCACTCCACTCCACTCCATCCGACTCCACTCCGTTCCATTCCAGTCAATTCAACTCCACTCCACTCCATTCCACTCCTGTCCATTCCATTCCACTCCGCTCCATTCCACTCCATTCAACTCCATTCTATTCCATTCCATTCCACTCCACTCCATTCAACTCCACTCCATTCCACTCCAATCTACTCAATTCCATTCCACTCTTCTTCATTCCATTCCACTCCACCCCACGCCACCACACTCCAATTCACACCAATCCTCTCCACTCCAGTCCACTCCATTCCACTTAACTCCATTCCATTCCACTCCAATCCATTCCACTCCCATCTACTCCTCTCCACCGCACTCCACTCTGTTCCATTCTATTCCATTCCTTTCCATTCCACTACACTCCATTCCACTCCATTCTATTCCATTCCTTTCCTCTCCACTCCATTCCAATCCAGTCCATTCGATTCCACTCAATTCCACTGAACTCCACTCCATTCCACAGCACTCCATTCCATTCCACTCCACTCCATTCCATTCCAAAAAATTTCACTACATTTTATTCAACTCCATTCCATTCCACTCCACTCCACTCCATTCACCTCCATTCCATAGCATTCCACTCCACTCCATTACATTACACTCAACTCCATTCCATGCCCCTCCACTCCATTCCATTCCACTCCACTCCATTCCATTCCACTCCACTCCATTCCACTCCAATCCACTCTGTTCCACTCCACTCCATTCCACTACAATCCATTTCTTTCTACTCAACTCCATTCCATACGGTTCCATTCCACTGCACTCCACTCAACTCCATTCCACTCCATTCTATTCCATTCCACTCCATTCTATTCCATTCCACTCGAATCCACTCCATTCCACTCCACTCCATATGATTCCACCCAATTCCACTCTGCTCCACTCCATTCCACTCCACTCCATTCCATTCCATTCCATTCCATCATTTTCCATTCCACTCCACTCCATTCCATTCCTCTGCACTCCACTCCACTCCACTCCTTTCCACTCCACTCCATTCCACTCCACTCTTTCCATTCCACTCCACTCCACTCCATTCCACTACACTCCATTCCACTCCACTCCACTCCACTTCTATTCCACTCCACTCCACTTCATTACACTCCACTCCATTCCATTCCAATCCACTCCATTCCATTCTACTGCATTCCATTCCACTCCACTCCATTCCATTCCATTCCATTCCATTTCACTCAACTCCTTTCCAGTCCACTCTACTCAACTCCACTCAATTCCACTCCATTGCACACCATTCCTCTTGACCCCGTCCCATTCCACTCAACTTCACTTTATTCTTCTCCACTCCATTCCACTCCACTCAACTCCATTCCACTCTATTCTATTTCATTCCACTCCACTCCACTCCATTCCTTTCAATTCCAGTCAATTCCACTCCGCTCCTCTTCATTACACTCCACTCCATTCCATTCCAGCCCACTCCACTCCACCACACTCCAATCCATTCCACTCTTCTGCCCTCCACTCCACTCCATTCCATTCCATTCAATCCCATTCCACTCCACTACATTCCACTCCATTCTCTTCCATTCCTCCCCACTCCATTCCAATCCACTTCACTCCACTCCATTCCCCTCTACTCCACTCCACTCCACTCAACTCCACTCCACTCCATTCAATTCCACTCCACTCCATTCCACTCCATTCTATTCCGTTGCACTCCACTGCATTCAAATCCACTTCACTTCACTCCATTCCACTCTGTTCTATTCTGTTCCACTCCACTTCATTCCATTCCAAACCACTCCATTCAATTCCACTCAATTCCACTGCACTTCACTCCATACCACTCCACTTCATTCCATTCCAAACCACTCCATTCAATTCCACTCAATTCCACTGCACTCCACTCCATACCACTCCACTGCATTCCATTCCACTCCACTCCACTCCATTCCAAAACACTTCACTCCATTCCCTTCCCCTCCATTGCACTGCACTCCACTCCACTCCTCTCCATTCCACTCCATTCCCTATCATTCCACTCCACTCCATTCCATTCCACTCCACTTCACTCCACTCCTTTCCACTATATTCTATTCAGTTCCACTCCACTCCAATCCATTCCACTGCACTCCATTCCATTACACTTAATTCCACTATGCTCCACTCCATTCCACTAGGCTCCAGTCCATTCCACTACGCTCCACTCCATTCCCCTCCACTCCTTTCCATTCCCCTCCACTCCATTCCAATTCTCTCCACTCTAATTCCATCCCATTCCAATCCATTCCATTCCACTCCACTCCATTCAACTCCTGTCCATTCCATTCCACTCCACTCCATTCCTTTCCACTCCACTCCATTCCATTCCACACCACTCTGTTCCATTCCTTTCCACTCCTTTCCATTACACTCCACTCCACTCCAATCCATTTCACTGCTGTCCACTCCTTTCCACTTCACTCCATTACATTCCACTCAACTCCACTCCATTAGACTGCACTCCACTCCACTCCATTCCACTTAACTCCATTCCTTTCCACTCCAATCCATTCCACTCCAATCCACTCCTCTCCACTGCACTCCACTCTGTTCCATTCTATTCCATTCCTTTCCATTCCACTCCACTCCATTCCACTCCATTCTATTCCATTCCATTCCACTCCACTCCATTCCAATCCAGTCCACTCGATGCCACTCAATTCCACTGCACTCCACTCCATTCCACTGCACTCCATTCCATTCCACTCCACTACATTCCATTCCAATAAATTTCACTACATTTTATTCAACTCCATTCCATTCCACTGCACTCCACTCCATTGCCCTCCATTCCATAGCATTCCACTCCACTCCATTACATTACACTCAACTCCATTCCATGCCCCTCCACTCCATTCCATTCCACTCCACTCCATTCCATTCCACTCCACTCCATTCCACTCCAATCCACTCTGTTCCACTTCACTCCATTCCACTACAATCCATTCCATTCTACTCCACTCCATTCCATACAGTTCCATTCCACTGCACTCCACTCAACTCCATTCCACTCCATTCTGTTCCATTCCACTCGAATCCACTCCATTCCACTCCACTCCATTCGATTTCACCCAATTCCACTCTGCTCCATTCCATTCCACTCCACTCCATTCCATTTCATTCCATTCCATAATTTTCCATTCCACTCCACTCCATTCCATTCCTCTGCACTCCACTCCACTCCTTTCCACTCCACTCCATTCCACTACACTCCCTTCCATTCCACTACACTCCACTCCATTCCACTACACTCCATTCCATTCCAATCCATTCCATTCCACTCCACTCCACTCCACTTCCATTCCACTCCACTCCACTTCATTACACTCCACTCCATTCCATTCCAATCCACTCCACTCCATTCTACTGCATTCCATTCCACTCCACTCCATTCCATTCCACTCCAATCCGTTCCACTCCACTCCATTCCACTCCATTCCATTCCACTCCACTCCTTTCCAGTCCACTCTACTCCACTCCACTCAATTCCACTCCATTGCACACCATTCCTCTTGACCGCATCCCATTCCACTCAACTTCCCTTTATTCTTCTCCACTCCATTCCACTCCACTCCACTCCATTCCACTCTATTCTATTCCATTCCACTCCACTCCACTCCATTCGATTCCAGTCAATTCCACTCCGCTCCTCTTCATTACACTCCACTCCATTCCATTCCAGTCCACTCCACTCCACCACACTCCACTCCATTTCACTCCTCTGCCCTCCACTCCACTCCATTCCATTCCATTCAATTCCATTCCACTCCACTACATTCCACTCCATTCTCTTCCATTCCACTCCACTGCATTCCACTCCACTTCACTCCACTCCATTCCCCTCCACTCCACTCCACTCAACTCCATTCCACTCCGTTCAATTCCACTCCACTCCATTCCACTCCATTCTATTCCATTGCACTCCACTCCATTCAACTCCACTTCACTTCACTCCGTTCTACTCCATTCTATTCCATTCCACTCCACTTCATTCCATTCCAATCCACTCCATTCAATTCCACTCAATTCCACTGCACTCCACTCCATTCCACTCCGCTGCATTCCATTCCACTCCGCTCCACTCCATTCCAAAACACTTCACTCCATTCCCTTCCCTACCATTCCACTGCACTCCACTCCACTCCTCTCCATTCCACTCCATTCCCTACCATTCCACTCCACTCCATTCCATTCCACTCCACTTCACTCCACTCCTTTCCACTATATTCTATTCCGTTTCACTCCACTCCAATCCATTCCACTGCACTCCATTCCATTACACTTAATGCCACTATGCTCCACTCCATTACCCTCCACTCCTTTCCATTCACCTCCACTCCATTCCATTTGTATCCACTCTATTCCATTCCATTCCAATCCATTCTATTCCACTCCACTCCATTCCACTCCTGTCCATTCCATTCCATTCCGCTACATTCCTTTCCACTCCACTCCATTCCATTCCACACCACTCTGTTCCATTTCATTATACTGCCTTCCACACCAATCGGTTTCACTGCTGTCCACTCCTTTCCACTCCACTCCATTCCATTCCACTCAACTCCACTCCATTAGACTGCACTCCACTACACTCCATTCCACTTAACTCCATTCCATTCCACTCCAATCCATTCCACTCCAATCTACTCCACTCCATTCCAATCCACTCCTCTCCACTGCACTCCACTCTGTTCCATTCTGTTCCATTCCTTTCCATTCCACTATTCTCCATTCCACTCCATTCTATTCCATTCCATTCCTCTCCACTCCATTGCAATCCCGTCCTTTCGATTCCACTCAATTCCACTGCACCCCACTCCATTCCACTGCACTCCATTCCATTCCACTCCACTCCATTCCATTCCAATAAATTTCACTACATTTTATTCAACTCCATTCCATTCCACTCCACTCCACTCCATTCCCCTCCATTCCATAGCATTCCACTCCACTCCATTACATTCCACTCAACTCCATTCCATGCCCCTCCACTCCATTCCATTCCACTCCACTCCATTCCACTCCAATCCACTCTGTTCCCCTCCACTGCATTCCACTACAATCCATTCCATTCTACTCCACTCCATTCCACTCAAATACACTCTGTTCCACTCCACTCCATTCCACTACAATCCATTCCATTCCACTCCACTCCATTCCATACAGCTCCATTCCACTGCACTCCACTCAACTCCATTCCACTCCATTCTATTCCATTCCACTCGATTCCACTCCATTCCACTCCACTCCATTCCATTCCATTCCGTCATATTCCATTCCACTCCACTCCACTTCCATTCCACTCCACTCCACTTCATTACAGTCCACTCCATTCCATTCCAATCCACTCTATTCCATTCTACTGCATTCCAATCCACTCCACTCCATTCCATTCCACTCCAATCCGTTCCACTCCACTCCATTCCACTCCACTCCATTCCATTTCACTCCACTCCTTTCCAGTCCACTCTACTCCACTCCACTCAATTCCACTCCATTCCACACCATTCCTCTTGACCCCATCCCATTCCACTCAACTTCCCTTTATTCTTCTCCACTCCATTCCACTCCACTCCTTTCCATTCCACTCCACTCCATGCCACTCCACTGCGTTCTATTCCGCTCCACTGCTTTCCACTCCTCACCACTCAACTCCAATCCACCCCACTCCATTCCACTCCTTTCCATACCATTCCACTCCACTCCATTCAATTCCACTCCACTCCATTTCATTCCACTCCACTCCAGTCGTTTCCACTCCACTGCATACCACTCCACTCCATTCCATTCCACTCCACTCCTTTCCATTCCATGCCACTCCATTCCTTTCCATTCCAATCCACTCCATTCCACTCCCCTCCATTCCTCTTCAGTACATTCCACTCCATTTCATTCCCTTCCACTCCATTCCATTCCATTACTTTCTTTTGACAGGATCTCACTCTGTCACCCATGCTGGTGTGGAGTTATACAATCTCAGCTAACATTTCATTTCACCATTCCATTTCATTCCATTCCACTGCACTCCTCTCCACTCCACTCAATTCCACTCTACTCCACTCCAATCCATTCCATCCCGTACGTTTCCAGTCTCTCCCATTACACTCCTTTCTTTGACAAGATCTCCCTCTGTCACACAGGCTGAAGCGCAGTGGCACAATCTCAGCACAAATTTCTTCCTTCCATTCCATTCCATTTCGTTCCACTCCACTCAACTCCACTCAAGTCCACTCCACTCCACTCCATGACACTCCAGTCCTCTCCATTCCAATCCATTCCATTGCACTCCACTCCACTCCACTCCATTCCATTCCACTCCACTCCATTCCATTCATCTCCATTCCATTCCATTCCACTTCACTCCATTCCATTTCACCCCACTCCATTCCACTCCACTCCATTCCATTTCACTCCACTCCATTCCACTCCACTCCTTTCCATTCCAATCCAATCCAATCCATTCCAATCCAATCTAATCCATCCCACTCCACTCCACTCCATTCCACTAAATTCCATTGCACTCCACTCCACTCCATGCTATTCCATTCTACTCCATTCCACTTCATTCCATTCCATTCCAGTGCATTCCATTCCAATCCACTCCATTTCATTCCACTCCTTTCCATTCGATACCACTCCATTCCATTCCACTCCACTCCATTCCACTCCACTCCATTCCATTCCAATCCACTCCACTCCACTCCACTCCTATGCGTTCCATTTCACTGCATTCCATTCCATTCCTTTCTTTCGAGAGTATCGCACTCTGTCACCCAGCCTGGAGTGCAGTGGCACAATCTCATCTCACATTCCATTCCGTTCCATTCCACTCCACTCCACTCTGCTCCATTCGCTCCATTCCATTCATTTCCATTCCATTTCATTCCACTGAATTCCACTTCGTTCCACTACAATCCATTCCATTCCCCTCCACTAGTTTCTTTCGACAGGATCTCCTTCTATCACACAGGCTGTAGCTCAGTGCCAAAATCCCAACGCAGATTTCTCCATTTCGTTTCGGTCCATTCCGTTCAATTCTTTTCCATTCCATTCCATTCCTCTGCGTTCCACTCCACTCCACTCCACTCACTTCATTCCATAACATCTGATTCCGTTTATCTACATTCAACTCCTCTCCACTCCACTGCACTCCACTCCACTCCATTCCACTCTATCCCATTCCATTCTGCTCCATTGCACTGCATGCCACTCCGCCCCACTCCACTCCACTTCATTCCATTTCAGGCCATCCAATTCCATAGCATTCCATTCCTCTCCATTCCACTCCACTGCACTTCACTCCACTCCACTCCAGTCCACTCCGTTTCATTGCATTCCACTGCATTCCATTCCAAACCTTTCTTTCTAGACTGTCTCACTCTGTCACCCAGCCTGGAGTGCAGTGGCACAATTAAAGCTCACATTTCATTTTTCCACTCCATTCAGATGCTTTCCACTTCATTCCACTCCACTCCACTCCACTCCACTCCACTCCATTCCACTCCACTCCACTCCACTCCATTCCACTCCACTCCACTACATTCTTTTCCACTCCACTCCATGCCTCACTACTCAATTCCATTTCACTCAACTCCACTCCATGCCACTAAACTACATTCCATTCCACTCCACTCCATTTCATTCCATTCCACTCCATTCCATTCCACTCCTTTCCATTCCATTCCAGTCCACTCCACTCCACTCCGTCCCACTCCATTCCATTCCATTCCACTCCACTCCACTTCATTCTATTTCACTCACTCTTCTCCACTCCATTCCAATCCACTCCACTCTTTTCCATTGCATCGCATTCCATTAAATTCCACTCCACTTCATTGCATTCCACTGCACTCCATTTCATTCCACTCCACTCCACTCCATTCCACTCCATTACATTCCAGTACATTCCAGTCCATTCCTTCTCACTCCTCTAAATTCAATTCCACTCCACTCCTTTCCACTCCACCTTACTCCACTCCATTTCATTCCATGTCACTCCATTCCATTCCATGCCACTCCATTCCATTCCATTCCTTTCTTTTGACAGGATCTCTCTCTGTCACCCATCCTGGTATGCAGTGGCCCAATCTCAGCTCACATTTCATTTCACCATTCCATTCCATTCCATTTCATTCCACTGCACTCCTCTCCACTCCATTCAATTCCACTCCACTCCTCTCCAATCTGTTCCATTCCATTCCATTCCAATCTCTTCCATTCCACTCTTTTCTTTCTACAGGATCTCATTCTGTCACACAGGTGTAAGTGTGGTAGCACAATCTCAGCACACATTTCTTCTTTCAATTCGACTCCATTCCATTTCCTTCCACTTCACTCCACTCCATTCCACTCCACTACACTCCACTCCATTCCAGTCCACTCCAGTCCATTCCACTGAACTCCATTGCACTCCATTCCACTCCATTACATTCCACTCCACTCCATTCCTTTCCACTCCACCACATTACAAACCATACCGTTCCATTCCATCCCATTACACTTCACTTCACTCTATTCCATTCCTTTCCACTCCGCTCCATTCCACTCCATTAAACTCCACTCCACTCCAATCCACTCCACTGTACTTCAATCCAGTCAATTCCATTCCATTCCATTCTATTCCATTCCATTCCATTAAATTCCTCTTCCCTCCATTCCATTCCACTCCACTGCATTCCACTCCATTCCACTTCACTCCATTCCTGTCTACTCCACTCCACTCCATTCCATTCCACTCCACTCTATTCCATTCCACTCCATTCGAATCCATTCCATTTTATTCCACTCCACTCATCTCCACTCCACTCCACTCCATTGCATTCCACTCCATTCCATTCCATTCCACTCCACTTCTTTCCATTCCACTCCACTACACCCCATTCCACTCCATTACACTTCACTCCATTCCCCTCTACTCCACTGCACTCCATTCCATTCCACTCCACTCTATTCCATTCCACTCCATAAGAATCCATTCCATTTTATTCCACTCCACTCATCTCCACTCCACTCCACTCCACTCCATTGCATTCCCCTCCATTCCATTCCATTCCACTCCACTTCATTCCATTCCACTCCCCTACACCCCATTCCACTCCATTCCACTCCATTCCAATTCACTCCATTCCCCTCTACTCCACTCTATTCCATTCCATTCCACTCCACTCTATTCCATTCCACTCCATTCGAATCCATTCCATTTTATTCCACTCCACTCATCTCCACTCCACTCCACTCCACTGCATTGCATTCCACTCCATTCCATTCCATTCCATTCCACTCCACTTCATTCCATTCCACTCCCCTACACCCCATTCCACTCCATTCCACTCCACTCCACTCCATTCCACTCCGTTGTATTCCATTCCACTCTGCTCCATTCAATTCCACTCATTTCCAATCCACTACACTCCATTCCACTCCATTCCATTCCATTCCTCTCCACTCCATTCCATTCGACTACACTCCATTCCATTGCAATCCACTGCACTCTTCTCCACTCCACTCCATTCCACTCCTCTCCACTCCATTCCACTCCACTCCGCTCCATTCCACTCCATTGTATTCCATTCCATTCTGCTCCATTCAATTCCACTCATTTCCAATCCACTACACTCCATTCCACTCCACTCCATTCCATTCCTCTCCACTCCATTCCATTCGACTACACTCCATTCCATTGCAATCCACTGCACTCTTCTCCACTCCACTCCATTCCACTCCTCTCCACTCCATTCCATTCCACTCCATTCCATTCCACTCCACTCCACTCCATTCTACTCCACTCCATTCCATTACTCACCAATCCATTCAATTCCTCTCCATTCCACTCAATTCCTCTGCACTCCATTCCATTCCACTCCACTCCATTCCATTGCACTCCACTCCATTCCACTCCACTCCATTCCACTCCACTCCATTCCATTCCACGCCACTCCTTTGCACTCCACTCCACTCCACTCTATTCCACTCCATTCCATACCATTTCACTCCACTCAATTCCAGTCCACTCAACTCCACTCCATTCCTCAACACTCCATTACACTCCACTCTATTCCACTCCATTCCATACCATTTCACTCCACTCAATTCCAGTCCACTCAACTCCACTCCATTCCTCAACACTCCATTACACTCCATTCCATTGCATTGCACTCTACCCACTCCAGTCCAATCCACTCCACTACATACTGCTCCAGTCCAATGCACTGCACTCCACTTAACTCCATTCCATTCCACTCCACTACATTCCAGTCCACTCCACTCCATTCCATTCCATTGCAGTCCACTCCACTCCACTCCATTCCACTCCACTCCATTCCATTCCACTCCATTCTATTTCATTCCATTCCTCTCCACTCCAATCTACTACATTCTAATCCATTCCATTCCACTCTGTTCCTTTCCACTCCACTCCACTCCACTCCATGGCACTCCACTCCACTCCATTCCACTCCACTCCTCTCCACTCCACTACATACCACTCCTGTCCAATCCACTCCACTCTGCGTAACTCCATTCCATTCCGCTCCACTGCATTCCACTCCACTCCTCTTCATTCCATTCCATTCCACTACACTCGACTCCATTCTACTCCACTCCATTCCATTCCATTCCATTCCATTCCATTCCACTGCACTGCAGTCCATTCCATTCCACTCCACTCCATTCCATCCAACTCCACTTCTTTGCACGCCACTGCACTCCATTCCACTCCATTTCAATCCATTCCACTCCATTCCAATCCATTCCACTCCATTCCATTCCATTCCTTTCTTTAGACATGGTCTCACTCTGTCACCCATGCTGGTGTGCATTGGCACGATCTCAGTTCACATTCCATTTCACCATACCATTCCATTCCATTCCATTACACTGCACTCCACTCCAATCCACTGAATTCCATTCCACCCAAATCCATTCCATGCCATTCCATTCCAAATCCCTTCCATTCCACTCCATTCTTTCTACATCATCTCCCTCTGTCACACAGGCTGTAGAGCAGTGGCACAATATCAGCAAATATTTCTTCATTCCATTCCATTCCATTCCATTCCATTCCATTCCATTCAACTTCACTCCTCTCCACTCCACTCACTTCCGCTTCACTCCACTCAATTCCACTCCATTTCATTCTAGTCCACTCCACTGCACTCCATTCCATTTCACTATGCTCCATTCCATTCCACTCCACTCCACTCCTTTCCATAAAGCTCCATTCCATTCCATTCCACTCCACTTCATTCCATTCCTTTCCACTGCACTCCATTCCATTCCCTCCACTCCACTCCATTCCATTCCAGTCCATTCCACTCCATTCCATTCCAGTCCACTCCATTCCATTCCACTCCCCTCCACTCCAGCCCACTCCACTCCATTCCACTTCAGTCCAATCCACTCCAATCCACTTCACTCCATTCCATTCCACTCCCCTGCATTTCACTCCACTCCACTCCACTCCATTCCATTCCACTACACTCCATTCCATTCCACTCCGCTCAATTCCATTCCACTCCACTCAATTCCATTCCATTCCTATCCATTCCAGTCTTTTCCATTTCACTCTACTCCATTCCATTCCAATCCAGTCGGCTCCATTCCATTCTACTCTACTCCCTTCCTTCCCACTCCACTCAACTACTCTCCACTCCACTACTCTCCACTCCACTCCAATCCTTTCCATTCCATTCCACCCCGTTCCATTCCATTCCTTTCTTTGCACAGGATCTCATTCTGGCACAAAGGCAGCAGTGCAGTGGCACAATCTCATCCTACATTTCTTTTCACCATTCCATTGCAATCCATTTCATCCTATTCCATTCCATTCTATTTCACTCCACTCCATTCCATTCCACTCCATTCCATTCCGTTCCAATCGATTGAATTCCATTCCACTCCATTCCATTCCATTCCTCTCCACTCCATTACTTTCCACTCCATTCCATTCTACTGCACTCCTTTCCATTCCACTCCACTCCACTCCATTCCACTCTACTCCACTCAATTCCATTCCACTCCACTCCACTCCATTCCATTCCATTCCATTCCACTCCACTCCATTCCACTCCACTCCCCTCCATTCCATTCAACTCCACTTCACTCCATTCAATTCTACACCTTTCCATTCCTCTCCTCTCCAGTCCATTTCATTCCACTGCAGTCCAAACCATGCAACTCCACTCCTTTGCACTCCACTCCACTCCTTTCCATTTCATTCCATTCCACTCCATTGCGTTCCATTCCTTTCTTTGGACAGGATCTCACTCTGTAACCAATCCTGGTGTGCAGTGGCACAATCTCAGCTTACATTTCATTTCACCATTCCATTCCAGTCCATTCTATTCGATTCCATTCCACTGCAAACCACTCCACTCCACTCAATTCCAATCCACTCCACACTCATCCATTCCATGCCATTCCATTTTAATCCCTTCCATTCGACTCCTTTCTTTCAACAGGATCTTCCTCTGTCACAAAGGCTGAAAAGCAGTGTCAAAATCGAAGCACACATTTCTTCATTCCATTCCATTCCATTCCATTCCAATCCATTCTAATCCACTACACTCCACCCAACTCCACACCATTCCATTCCACTCGACTCCATTCCACTCCACTTCACTTCATTCCATTCCATTCCATTCCACTCCACTCCACTCCATTCCATTCCACTCCACTCATTTCCATTCCACTCCACTCCATTCAATTCCACTCCACTCCACTCCATTCAATTCCTTTCAACTCCACTGCATTCCATTCCATTCCACTCCACTCCACTCCACTCCATTCCCTTCCAATCCCCTCCGTTCCATTCCACTCCACTCCACTCCATTCCATTCCTTTCCACTCCACTGCATTCCATTGCACTCCACTCCTCTCCATTCGATTCCATTCCAGTCCATTCAACTCCATTCCATTCCACTACACTGCTTTCCATTCCACTCCACTCCACTCCTTTCCATAGAGCCCCATTCCATTCTGTTACAATCCACTCCATTCCATTCCCTTCCACTGCATTCCATTCGCTTCCCTCCACTCCATTCCATTCCATTCCATTGCAGTCTATTCCACTCCATTCCATTCCACTCCACTCCATTACATTCCACTCAATTGCACTCCTTTCCATTACATTCCACTCTACTCCAGCCCACTCCACTCCATTCCACTTCAGTCCAATCCACTCCACTCCACTCCATTCCATTGCACTCCACTGCATTTCACTCCACTCCATTGCATTATATTCCACTAAACTCCATTCCATTCCACTCCACTCAATTCCATTCCACTCCACTCCATTCCATTCAACTCCACTCCACTCCATTCCATTCCATAACAATCCATTCCACTCCTTTCCATTCTACTCCACCCCTTCCACTCCACTCCATTCCATTCCATTCCACTCCACTCCACTCGACTCCATTCCACTCAACTTCATTCCTCTCCATTCCATTCCACTCGATTCTATTCCACTCCACTCAACTCCACTCCACTCCAATCCACTCCACTCCTTTTCAACCCACTTCATTCCACTCCACTCCACTCCATTCCAATCCACTCCACTCTGCTCAATTCCATTCCACTCCACTCCATTCCATTCCATTCCACTCCATTCCATTCCATTCCATTCCACTCCTCACCATTTCATTGCACTCCACTAAATTCCACTCCTTTCTATTCCAATCTGCTCCATTCCATTCCACTCCACTCCATTCCATTCCACTCCACTACACTCCATTCCACTCCACTCCATTCCACTGCACCACAATCCACTCCACTCCACTCCATTCCAATCCATTCCACTCCACTCCATTTCATTCCATTCCACTCCATTCCATTACATTCCTTTCTTTCCACAGGACCTCAGTCTGTCACAAAGGCTGGAGTGCAGTGGCACAGTCTCAGCCCACATTTGTATTCACCATTCTATTGCAATCCATTCCATCCCATTCCATTCCATTCTATTTCTCTCCACTCCATTCCCTTCAAGTTCATTCCATTCCATTCCACTCCACTGATTTCCACTCCACTCCATTCCATTCCACTCCACTCCACTCCATTCCATTCCATGCCACTCCACTCCATTCCATTCCATTCCAGTCTATTCCACTCCATATCATTCCACTGCACTCCATTCGATTCCGTTCCATTCCACTCCAGTCCAATCCACTCCACTCCACTTCACTCCTTTCCATTCCACTCCATGGCATTCCAATCCATTCCACTCTACTCCATTCCATTCCACTCCACTCCACTCCATTCCATGCCATTCCACTCCTCTCCACTCCATTCCATTCTTGTCCAGTCCATTCCACTCCATTCCATTCCACTGCACTCCATTCGATTCCACTCCATTCCACTCCAGTCCAATCCACTCCACTCCACTTCATTCCTTTCCATTCCACTCCATGGCATTCCAATCCATTCCACTCCACTCCATTCCATTCCACTCCACTCCACTCCATTCCATTTCAATCCAATCCATTCCACTCCATTCCCTTCCACTCCAATCCATTCCATTCCACTCCTTTCCACTCCATTCCTTTCCATTCCACTCCAGTCCTCTCCATTCCTTTCTACTCCATTCGGTTCCACTCCATTCCATTCCACTCAGCTCAACTCCACTCCACTCCACTCCACTCCTCTCCAATCATTTCCAGTCCACTCCATTCCACTGCACTCGACTACATGGCAATCCACTCCACTCCACACAATTCCATTCGCCTCCAATGCATTCCATTCCATTCCATTCCGTTCAACTCCTCTCCATTTCATTCCACCACACTCCATTCCGCTCCATTCCGTTCCAATCCTCTCCATTCCCTTCCACTCCACTCCATTCCATTCCACTCCACTACCCTCCTTTCCATTCCAATACCTTCCACTCCACTCCTCTTCACTCCAGTCCACTCCACTCCACTCCATTCCACTGCACTACACTCCAGTCCACTCCACTCCACTCCATTCCTTTCCATTCCACTGCATTACATTCCATTCCTCTATTTCCACAAGATCTGACTCTGTCAGAATTTCTGAGGTGCAGTGGCACAATCTCAGCCCACATTTCTTTTCCCCATTCCGTTGCATTCCGTTCCATCCCATTCCATTACATTCTATTTCACTCCACTCCACTCCACTCCATTCCATTCCACTCCTTTCCAGTCCAAATTGACTCCATTCCACTCCACTCCACTCCATTCCATTCCATTCTATTCCATTCCACACCATTGCATTACATTCCTTTCTTTCGACAGGTTATCACTGTGAAACTCAGGCTGGAGTGCAGTGGTCCAATTTCAGGTCACATTACATGTCAACTTTTCATTGCATTGCATTCTGTTCCATTGCATTCCATTGCATTCCATTCCATTCCATGCCATTACTTTCCATTCCAAACCATTCCATTCCATTCCTCTCCGTTTCACTCCACTCCACTTCACTCCACTATGTTCCATTAAGTTCAATTCTATTCCACTCCAGTCCACTTCTCTCCACTCCATTGCACTCAACTCCACTCCATTCTACTCCATCCCATTCCATTCCACTCCATTCCACTGCACTCGACTCCACCCCACTCCACTCCAATTCACTCGATTCCATTCCCTCCCATTCCATTCCTCTCTATTCCACTCGACTCCACTTCACTCCACTCCACTCCAGTCAACTCCATTCTATTCCATTCCTTTCCACTTCATTCCATTCCATTCCTTTCTTTCAAGAGTATCTCACTCTGTCATCAAGCCTGTAGCGCAGTGGCACAATCTCAGCTCACATTCCATTCCGTTCCATTCTGTACCATTCCATTCCGTTCCATTCCGCTTATCTCTAATCTGCTCCATTACATTCCAATCCATTCCATCCCATTCCAATCCATTCCGTTCCATTCCACTCGATTCCACTCTGATCCCCTCTAATACATTCCATTCCATTTCATTCCCTTCCACTCCTTTCTTTCAAGAGGTCACCCTCTGTCATACAAGCTGTAGAGCAGTGGCACAATCTCAGCACATGATTCTTCATTCCGTTCCGTTATGTTGCATTCTATTCCATTCCGTTCCGTTCCGTTCCACTCCACTCCACAACATTCCATTACATCCGATTCCATTCTTCTCTATTCCACTCCTCTCCACTCCACTGTACTCTACTCCACTCCCTTCCATTCTATCCCCTTCCATTCCACTCCATTCTTCTGCACTCCACTCCAACCCACTCCACTCCAATTCATTCCACTCCATTCCATCCCTCTGCTTTCCACTCCACTCCACTTCACTCCACTCCAGTCCAGTCCACTCCATTCCATTCCATTCCACAGAATTTCATTCCATTCCTTACATTCGAGAATATCTCACTCTTTAACCCAGTCTGGAGTTCAGTGGCACAATCTCAGCTCACATTTCGTTATTCCATTCAATTCAATTCCATTCCATTCCTTTTAATTCCATTCTATTGCATTCCATTGCATTGCATTCCATTCCATTCCATTCCAATCCGTTGCATTCCATTCCTCTCCTTTCCATTACATTCCACTCCATTCCACTTCATTTCAATCCACTCCACTCCTTTCCACTCCACTCCATTCCTCTCCACTCCACTCCAATGCACTCCACTCCTTTCCACTCCACTCTACTCCATTCCACTCCACTCTACTCCATTCCACTCCACTCCACTCCTTTCCACTCCACTCCATTCTATTCCACTCCACTTCATTCCATTCCACTCCACTCCATTCCATTCTACTCCATTCCATTAAACTCCATTCCACTCCATTCCATTCCACTCCACTCCATTCCATTTCATTCCACTCCACTCCTCTCCATTCCATTGCACTGCATTCCATTCCATTTCATTCTTCTCCATTCCATTCCCCTCCACTCCATTCCATTCCATTCCAGTACATTTCATTCCATTCCATTCCACTCCCCTCCATTCCATTCCTTTCCACTCCACTCCATTCCATTCCACTCCACTCCACTCCATTCCATTCCATTCCATTCCACTCCACTCAATTCCATTCCACTGTACTCCATTTGATTCCACTCTATTCCACTCCGGTCCAATCCACTCCACTCCACTCCATTCCCTTCCTCTCAACAGCATTCAAATCCACTCCACTCCATTCCATTCCATTCCATTCCACTCCACTCCATTCCATTCCATTCCATTCCACTCCACTCCATTCCATTTCAATCCAATCCTTTCCACTCAATTCCCTTCCACTCCACTCCATTTCATTCCGCTTCTTTCCACTGCATTCCATTCCATTCCACTCAACTCCACTCCATTCCATTCCACTCCATTCCATTCCACTCCACTCCACAACTCTCCAATGCTTTCCAGTCCACTGCATTCCACTGCACTCCACTACACGACACTCCAATCCACTCCACTCAATTCCATTCCCCTCCACTGCATTCCATTCCGTTCCATTCCATTTCACTTCTCTCCATTTCATTCTATTCTACTCCATTCCATTCCATTCCACTCCAATCCGCTCCATTCTCTTCCACTCCACTCCATTCCATTCCCCTCCATTCCACTACTTTCCATTCCAATACATTCCACTCCACTCCACTCCACTCCATTCCACTGCACTCCACTCCAGTCCACTCCACTCCATTCCATTCCATTCCACTCCATTCCATTCCATTCCTTTCTTTCCACAGGATCTGACTCTGTCACAAATTATGGAGTGCAGTGGCACAATCTCAGCCCACATTTCTTTTTCCCATTCCATTGCATTCCGTTCCATCCCATTCCATTCCATTCTATTTCACTCCCCTCCACTCCACTCCATTCTATTCCACTCCATTCCAATCGATTCAACTCCATTCCACTCCACTCCTCTCCACTCCACTCCATTCTATTCCACTCCATTCCAATCGATTCGACTCCATTCTACTCCACTCCTCTCCACTCCACTCCACTCCACTCCAATCCACTCCATTCCATTCCATTCTACTCCATTTCACTCCATTGCATTCCATTTCTTTCTTTCGATAGGTTATCACTGTGAAACTTAGGCTGGAGTGTAGTGGCCCCATTTCAGGTCACATTACATGTCAACTTTTCATTGCATTGCATTCTGTTCCATTGCATTCCATTGCATTCCATGCCATTCCATTTCTTGCCATTCCTTTCTATTCCAATCCATTCCATTCCATTCCACTCCGTTCAACTCCACTCCACTCCACTACATTCCATTAAATCCGATTCTCTTCCACTCCATTCCACTCCTTTCCACTCCACTGCACACAACTCCACTCCATTCCACTCCATCCCATTCCATTCCACTCCATTCCACTGCACTTTACTCCACCCCACTCCACTTCATTCAATTCCAATCTTCCCATTGCATTCCTCTCTATTCCACTCCACTCCACTTCACTCCACTCCACTCCACTCCACTCCAGTCCACTCCATTCTATCCCATTCCTTTCCACTTCACTCCATTCCATGCCTTTCTTTCGAGAGTGTCTCACTCTGTCACCAAGCCTGTAGTGCAGTGGCACAATCTCAGCTCACATTCCATTCCGTTCAATTCTGTTCCATTCCGGTCCATTCCATTCTGCTTCTCTCTAGTCTGCTCCATTCCATTCCAATCCATTCCATTCCATCCCATCCCATTCCATCCCATCCCATCCCATTCCATTCCATTCCATTCCATTCCATTCCATTCCATTCCATTCCAATCGATTCCACTCTGATCCCCTCTAATACATTTCATTCCATTCCATTCCATTCCCATCCACTCCTTTCTTTCGACAGGTCACCCTGTGTCATACAAGCTGTAGCACAGTGGCACAATCTCAGCACATATTTCTCCATTCCATTTCGTTATGTTGCATTCTATTCCATTCCGTTCCATTATGTTCCACTGCACTCCACTGCACTAAATTCCATTACATCCGATTCCATTCTCCTCCATTCCACTCCTCTCCACTCCACTGCACTCTACTCCACTCCGTTCCACTCCAACCCCTTCCATTCCACTGCATTCTTCCTCACTGCACTCTACCCCACTCCACTCCACTTCATTCCACTCCATTCCATCCGATTCCATTCCTCTCCTTTCCACTCCACCCCACTTCACTCCACTCCACTCCAGTCCACTCTATTCTATTCCATTCCATTCCACTTCACTGAATTTCATTCCATTCCTTACATTCGGGAACATCTCACAGTGTAATCAAGCCTGGAGTTCAGTTTCACAATCTCAGCTCACATTTCGTTATTCCATTCAATTCCATTACATTCCATTCCTTTTCATTCCGTTCCATTGCATTCCATTGCATTCCATTCCATTCCATTGCATTGCATGCCATTCCATTACATTCCACTCCATACCATTCCATTCCATTCCATTCCATTCCATTCCATTCCAATTCATTGCATTCTATTCCACTCCTTTCCATTAATTTCCACTCCACTCCACTCCATTCCAATCCACTCCACTCCTATCTACTCCACTCCACTCCTCTTCACTCCACTGCAATCCACTCTACTCCATTCCACTCCACTCTACTCCATTCCACTCCATTCCTCTCATTTCCACTCCACTCCATTCCATTCCACCACACTCCATTCCATTCCATTCCACTCCACACCATTCCTTTCCACTCCACTCTATTCAATTCCATTCTATTCCATTCCATTCCATTCCATTCCACTCAAACCCACTCCGCTCCACACCAATCCATTCCATTCCATTCCTTTGCATTCCATTCCACTCGTTTCTTTCCCCAGTATCTCCCTCTGTCACAGGGCTGTAGCGCATTGGCACAATAGCAACACACATTTCGCCGTTCCATTCCATTCCGTTCTGTTCCTTTCTATTCTGTTCCATTCCACTCCATTCCACTCCACTCTACTCCACTGCACTATATTCCATTACATTCGATTCCTTTCCACTACATTCCACTCACCTCCACTCCACTGTACTCCACTCCACTCCATTCCATTCCACTCCACTCCATTCCATTCCACTCCATTCCACTCCACTCTACTCCACTGCACTATATTCCATTACATTCGATTCCTTTCCACTACATTCCACTCACCTCCACTCCACTGTACTCCACTCCACTCCATTCCATTCCACTCCACTCCATTCCATTCCACTCCATTCCATTCCATTCCATGCCATTCCACTCTTCTCCATTCCATTCCACTCCATTCCATTCCATTCCATCCCATTATACTCATCTCCATTCCATAACACTCCACTCCAATCCATTCTACTCCACTCCATTCCATTCCACTCCACTCCATTCCTTTCCCCTCCACTCCATTCCACTCCATTCCACGCCACTCCACTCCAATCCACTCCACTCCTTCCCATTCCCCTCAAGTCCACTCCATTCCACTCCACTCCATTCCGTTCCACTCCACTCCATTCCATTCCACTCCAATCCTCTCCATTCGACTCCACTCCAATCCATTCCACTCCACTCCATTCCATTGCACTCAACTCCACTCCATTCCACTCCACTCCATTTGATTCTACTCCATTCCATTCCATTCCAGTTCATTACTTTCTTTCCACAGGATCCCACTGTGTCACAAATGCTTGAGTGCAGTGATACAGTCTCAGCTCACATTTCTTTTCACCATTCCATTGCATTCCATTCAATCCCATTCCATTCCATTCTATTTCACTCCACTCCACTCCACTCCATCCATCCCACTCCATCCCATTCCATTCGACTCCATTCTACTTTATTCCAATTCACTGCAATCCTATCCACTCCAATTCATTCCATTCCATTCCTATCCATTCCTCTCCATTCCATTCCACTCTATTGCATTCCATTCCACTCCATTCCATTCCACACTATTCCACTCCTTTCCATTCCATTCCACTCTATTCCACTCCATTCCATTCCATTCCACTGAACTCTACTCCAATCCAGTCCACTCCACCCCATTCCATTGCACTGCGTTCCATTCCTCTCAACCCCACTCAACTTCACTCCATTCCACTCCACTCCATCCCATTCCACTAGATTCCATTCCATTCCTTTCCACACCACTCCATTCCACTGAACTCCATTCCAATCCATTTCACTGCACTCCACTCCACTCCATTCCAGTCCACTCCACTCCTTTCTATTCCATCTGATTCCATTCCATTTCACTCTACTCTTTTCCACCCCACTCCACTCAATTCTACTCCACTCCACTCCACTCCACTTCATTCCATTCCATTGCACTCAACTCCACTCCATTCCACTCCACTTCATTCGATTCTACTCCATTTCATTGCATTCCTCTCTATTGCAGTTCATTACTTTCTTTCCACAGGATCTCCTCTGTCACAAATGCTGGAATGCAATGGAACTGTCTTAGCTCTCATTTCTTTTCACCATTCCATTGCATTCCATTCCATCCATTCTATTCCATTCTATTGCACTCCACTACACTCCACTCCATTCCATTCCACTCCATCCCATTCCATTCGACTCCATTCCAGTTCATTCCAATTCCCTCCAATCCAATCCACCCCAATTCATTCCATTCTATTCCTATCCATTTCACTCCATTCCATTCCACTGTACTGCATTCCATTCCACTTCATTCCATTCCACTCTATTCCACTCAGTTCCATTCCATTCCACTCTGTTACATTCCATTCCACTGCACTCCACTCCAATCCACTCCACTTCACTTCATTCCACTCCATTCCATTGCACTCCATTCCATTCCACTCCACCCCATTCAACTCCACTCCATTCCACTGCACTCCATTCCATTCCACTAGACTCCATTCCATTCCTTTCCACTCCACTCCATTCCATTGAACTCCATTCCAATCCATTTCAGTCTTCACTCCATTCCAGTCCACTCCACTCCTTTCCATTCCATCTCATTCCATTCCATTTCACTCCACTCTTTTCCACTCCACGCCAATCAATTCCACTCCACTCCACTCCATTCCCCTCCACTCCACTCCATTCCACTCCACCCCACTACCCTCCACTCCATTACATTCCATTCCACTCCAGTTCATTCTTTTCCACTCCAGTCAATTCCATTCCACTCCACTCCACTCCACTCCATTCCACTCCATTCCATTGCACTCCACTCCTGTCCATTCCGTTCCACTCCACTCCATTCTATTCCACTCCACTCTTTTCCACTCCACTCCACTCCACTCCACTCCATTTCAATCCATTCCACTACATTCCATTCCATTCCGTACTTTTTACTGGATCTCCCTCTTTCACCCAGGATTGTGTGAAGTGGCAGAATCTCAGGTCACATTTCTTTTCACCGTTCCATTGTATTCCATTCTTTTCCATTCCATTCCATTCCATTCCATTTTATTCCACTGCACTCCACTCCATTCCACTCCTATCCATTTTTTGCCATGCTTTTCCAATCCCTTCTATTCCACTCCTTTCTTTCAATAGGATCTCCATCTGTCACACAAGCTGCAGCGCAGTGGAAAAATCTAAGCGCACATTTCTTCATTCCATTCCATTCAATTCCATTTCACTCCACTCCACTCCACTCCAATCCATTCCACTCAACTCCACTCCACTCTATTCCATTCCACTCCACTCCTTTCCACTCCACTCCACTTCATTTCTTTCTGCTTCAATCCATTCCAGTTCACTCCACTCCAGTGCATTCTGTTCCACTCCATTCCATTCCAATCCATTCCACACCACTCCATTCCGTTCCTTTTCACTCCACTCCATTCCCTTCCACTCCACTCCATTCCATTCTACTCCAGTCCATTTCACTCCATTCCATTCCACTCCACTCCATTCCAATGAACTCCATTCCACTCCACTCAATTATATTCCGTTCCATTCCACTCCACTCCATTCCACTAAAATCCACTCCATTCCATTCTGCTCCATTCCATACCATTCTACTCCACACCACTCCATTACTTTCCTTTCCACTCCACTGCACTCCACTCCACTCCTCTCCAACCCATTCCTTTCCATTCCAGCCCAATCCATTCCTTTCCACTCCACTCCATTCCCTTCCAGTCCACTCCTATCCATTCCACGCCATACCATTCCATTTCACTCGTCTCCACTCCACTCCACTACACTCCATTCCATTCCACTCCACTCGATTCCACTCCACTTCTCTCTATTCCACTCCACTCCACTCCTCTCCACTCCACTCCATTCCACTCCATTCCATTCCACTCCACTCTGGTGCATTCCATTCCACTCCACTCTATTCCATTCCATTCCACTCCACTCTATTCCATTCCATTCCTCTCCATTCCACTCGACTGCACTCCATTCAATTTCACCCCACTCCACTCCATTTCCTTCCACTCCACTCCACTCCATTCAATTCTACTCTCTTCCATTACATTCCATTCCACACCACTCCATTCCATTCCTTTCCTCTCCACTCCATTTCATTGAAGTTCACTCCATTCCATTCCACTCCACTACATTCCATTCCATTCTATTCCAGTCCATTGCACTACACTCCATCCCACTCCACTGCATTCCATTCCAATCCATTCCACTCCATTACATTCCCCTCCATTCCATTCCACTCCAATCCATAGATCTCCAGTCCATTCCATTGCACTCCATTCCATTGAACTCCAATCCCCTCCATTACACTCCACTCCATTCCATTCCACTCCAACCCATTCCAATCCACTCCACTCCCGTCCATACCTCTCCACTCCATTCCATTCCACTCCAACCCATTCCATTCTACTCCACTACAGTCCATTCCACTCCACTCCATTCCATTCCACTCTATTCCATTCCATTCCAATCCGTTCGATTCCACTCCACTCCATTCCATTCCATTCCGTTCCATTCCACTCCACTCCTTTCCACTGCACTGCATTCCATTCCACTCAACTCCTTTCCACTCCACTACACTCCACTACACTCCATCCCACTCCACTCTATTCCATTCCACTCCATTCCATTCCATTCCACTCCCTCCACTGCATTTCACTCCACTGCATTTCACTCCACTCCACTGCGTTCCACTTCACTCCATTCCATTCCACTCCATTGCATTCCACTCCACCCCATTCCATTCCACTCCACTCCATTCCATTTCACTCCAATCCACTCCGTTCAACTCCACTCAATTCCATTCCACTCCATTCCATTCCACTCCACTCCATTGCATTCCAATCCACTCCATTCCTTTCCATTCCACTCCACTCCATTCCACTCCACTCCATTCCACTCCACTCCGTTCCACTCCCCTCAATTCCACTCCACTCACTTCATTCCACTCTACTCCACTCCACTTCGTTCCATTCCATTCCAATCCATTCCTTTCCATTCCGTTTTTGCACAGCATCTCACTCTGTAACAATGGCTGAAGTGCAGTGTCACAATCTCAGCTCACAGTTCTTTTCACCATTCCATTGCATTCCATTCCATACCATTCCATTCCATTCTATTTCACTCCACTTCACTGCACTCCACTCCATTCCATTCCACCCCATTGCATTCCATTCGACTGCATTCCACTCCATCCCACTCCACTCCACTCTACTCAACTCCACTCCACTTCAATGCAATCCATTCCATTCCATTTTACTCCATTGCGTTCCATTCCTTTCTTTCAACAGGATATCACTGTGTCACCCAGGCTGGAGTTTAGTGGCACAATCTCAGCTAACATTGGATGTCAACTTTCCATTGCATTGCATTGTATTCTATTGCCAGCCATTGCATTTCATTCCAATAAATTACATTTCATTTCATTCCATTCCACTCCGTTCTATTCCATTATATTTCATTCGATTCCATTCCATTGAAACCCATTCCATTCCACTCCACTCCCCTCCACTGCACTATATTCCATTACATCCGATTCCACTCCACTCCATTCCACTCCTCCAGAATCCACCGCACTCCACTCCTCTCCATTCAACTCCAACCCATTCCATTACGCTCCATTACACGGCACTCCACTGCACCACTCCACTTCACTTCATTCCATTCCGTTCCATCCCATTCCATTCCTCTCCACTCCACTCTACTCTACTTCACTCCAGTCCACTCAACACCAGTCCACTCCATTCTATTCCATTCCATTCCACTACATTCCATTCCATTCCTTTCCTTGGAGAGTATCTCACTCTCTCACACAGCCTGGAGCACAGTGGCACAATCTTAGCTCACATTCCGTTCCGTTCCATTCCATTCTGCTTCACTCCACTCCCCTCCAATCCTCTCCATTCCATTCCTTTCCATTCCATTCCATTCCACTCCTTTCCATTCCATTCCATTCCATTCCACTGAATTTCACTTCGCTCCACACCAATGCATTCCATTCCAATCCTCTCTTTTCTTTCGACAGGATCTCCTTCTGTCACACAGCTTATAGTGCAGTGGCACAACCTGCACACACATTTCGCCATTCCATTCCATTCCGTTCCATTCTGTTCCATTCTGTTCGATTCCATTCCATTCCGTTGTGCTCCATACCATTCCAATAAAATGCATTCCATTACATCTGATTCCACTCCCCTCCATTCCATTCCTCTAGACTCCACTGAACTCCTCTGCACTCAATACAACTCCATACCATTCCATTCCGCTCCATTCCACCGCATTCCACCCCACCCCACTCTACTCCACTTCATTCCCTTCCATTGCATTCCATTCCATTCCTCTCCATTTCACTCCATTCCACTTCACTCCAATCCACTCCACTGCAGTCCACTCCATTCCATTCCATTCTACTGCATTCCATTCTACTCTTTTCTTTTGAGAGTGTCTCACTCTTTCACCCAGCATGGAGTACAGTGGCACAATCTCAGCTCACATTTCATTATTCCACTCCATTCCCCTCAATTCCACTTCATTTAACTCCACTCCACTCCACTCCATTCTACTCTATATAATTCCATTCCATTCCATTCCTCTGATTTCCACTCCGCTCCACTCCATTCCACTCCACTCCATTCCATTCCACTCCACATCTTTCCATTTGACTCCACTCCATTCCATTCCATTCCCCACAACTGAATTCCAATCCACTCCACTCCACTCCATTCCACTCCACTCCATTCCACTACTCTCCACTCCATTCAGCTCCACTCCACTCCATTCCACTCCACTCCACTCCATTCCGCTCCACTCCACTCCATTCCGCTCCACTCCAATTCATTCCACTCCACTCCATTCCATTCCACTCCACTCCATTCCATTCCACTCCACTCAACTCCATTCCGCTCCACTCCACTCCATTCCACTCCACTCCATTCCGTTCCATTCCACTCCATTCCATTCCACTCCACACGAATGCATTCCATTCCACTCCATTCCATTCCACTACACTCCATTCCATTCCACTCCATTCCATTCCACTGCGCTGCATTCCATTTCATTCCACTCTATTCCACTCCACTAAATTCTACTCGACCCCACCCACTCCATCCCACTCCACTCCATTCAATTCCACAACACCCATTCCATTCCACTCCACTCCATTCCATTCTACTCCACTTCACTCCACTCCAATCCTTTCCATTCCACTCCACAACATTCCATTCCGTTCCACTCCATTCCATTGCCCACCGTTCCCCTCCTTTCCAATCCACTCCACTCTACTTCATTCCATTCCATTCCATTCCACTCCACTACAATCCACTCCACTCCACTCCAATCAATTCCACTCCCTCTACTCCACTCCATTCCTGTACACGCCACTCCTTTCCATTCATCCCATTCCATTCCATTCCACTCCACGCCATTCCATTCCAATCCACTGCATTCCATTACACTCCACTCAATTCCATTGTAATCCACTCCACTAGACTCCATTCCATCCTTTCCTTTCCACTCCACTCCAGTCCATTCCATTGCACTCCAGTCTATTCTTTGCAACTCCACTCCTTTGCACTCCACTCTACTCCACTCCACTCCATTTCACTCCTTTTGACTCCATTCCATTCCATTCCTTTCCTTTTTCTGACAGGATCACACTCTGATACCCCTCCTGGTGTGCAGTGGCGCAATCTCAGCTCACGTTTCATTTCAACATTCCATTCCATTCCATTGCATTCCATTCCATTCCACTTCGCTCCACTCCATTCCACTCAGTTGCACTTCACTCCTCTCCAATCCATTGCATGCTATTCCCTTCCAATCCCTTCCATTCAACACCTTTCTTTCGACAGAATCTCCCTCTGTCACACAGGCTCAAGAGAAGGGTCACAATCTCAGCACACATTTCTTCTTTCCATTCCATTCCATTCTGTTCCACTCCACTCCACTCCACACCACACCACTAAATTCCATTTCACCCCACTCCAATCCATTCCATACTGCTCCATTCCATTCCAATCCACTCCTTTCCACTCCATTCCATTCCATTCCATTCCACTAAACTCCATTCCATTCCACTCCTCTCCACTCCATTCCACTCCATTCCAGTCCATTCGATTCCACTCCATTCCACTGAATTCCACTCCACCACACTGCACTCCATTCCATTCCACTCTACTGCAATTCATTCCATTCCATTCCACTCCACTACATTCCATTCCAATTTATTCCATTCCATTCCACTCCATTGCATTCCACTCCAGACTATTCCATTCCATTCCACTCCATTCCATTCCACTCCACTCCATTCCATTCCACTCCACTCAATTCCACTCCACTCCACTCCATTCCACTGCACTCCATTCCACTGCACTCCATTCCATTCCTCTCCACTCCATTCCATTCCATTCCACTAAATTCCTTTCCACTCCATTCCACTCCATTCCACTCCACTCCACACCATTCCCTTCCATTCTATTCCACTCCACTCCACTCCAATCAATTCCACTCCCTCAACTCCACTCCATTCCAGTCCACTCCAGTCCTTTCCATTCCATCCCATTCCATTCAATTACACTGCACTCCATTCCATTCCACTCCACTCCATTCCGTTGCACTCCACTACACTCAACTGCATTCCAATCCTCTCTGTTCCACTCCACTGCAGTCCATTCCATTCCAATCCCCTCCATTCCATTCAACTCCACTCCTTTGCACTCCACTCCACTCCACTCCAATCCATTTCATTCCATTCCACTCCCTACTATTGCATTCCTTTCTTTTGACAGGATCTCACTCTGTCACCCATCCTGGTGTGCATTGGCACAATCAGCTCAATTTTCATTTCACCATTCCAATCCATTCCATTCCATTGCCCTCCACTCCAATCCACTCAATTCCATTCCACTCCATTCCTTTCCATTCCTTTCTTTCCACAGGATCTCACTCTGTCACAAAGGCCGTACTGCAGTGGCACAAACTCAGCCCACATTTCTTTTCACCATTCTATTGCAACCATTCCATCCCATTCCATTCCATTCTATTTCACTCCACTCCACTCCACTACACTGCATTCCATTCCACTCCATCGCAATCCATTCGACTCCATTCCACTCCACTCCACTCCATTGCATTCCATTCCATTCCATTTCATTCCATTGCATTCCATTCCTTTATTTCAACAGGTTATCACTCTGAGACCTGGGCTGGAGTACAGTGGCCCAATTTCAGCTCACATTACATGACAACGTTTCATTGCATTCTATCCGTTCCATTGCATTCCATTGCATTCCATTCCATTGTATTCCATTCCATTCCAATCCACTCCGTTCCACTCCACTCCACTCCACTCCACTCCATTAAATCCGATTCTATTCCACTCCACTCCAACCCACTCCACTCCACTTCATTCGATTACATTCCATCCCATTCCATTCCTCTCCATTCCACTCCATTTCACTCCCTTCCACTACACTCCACTCCATTATATTCCATTCCTTTCCAATGCATTCCATTCCATTCCTTTTTTTCGAGAGTATTTCACTCTGTCACCAAGTATGTAGCACAGTGGCAAAATCTCATCTCACATTCCATTCCGTTACATAACATTCCATTCCTTTCTGATCTGCTCTCCTCCAATCCACTCCATTCCCTTCCATTCCATTCCATTCCATTCCACTCAATTCCACTCTGCTACTTTCCAATCCATTCCATTCCTCTTCTTTCTTTCGACAGGATCACCCTATGTCATACAATCTGTAGCTCAGTGGCACAATCTCAGCACACATTTCTCTGTTCCGTCCCATTCCGTGGCTTTCTGTCTCGTTCCGTTCCTTTCCATTCCACTCCACTCCACTACATTCCATTACATCCAATTCCATTCTTCTCCATAACACTCCTCTCCACTCCACACCACTCCACTTCACTCCATCCTATTCCATTCCGCACCATTTCACTGAAGTCCATTCCACCCAAATCCACTCCACTTCATTCCATTCCATTCCATCCCATTTCTTTCCTCTGCATTCCACTCCATTCCACTTCACTCTACTTCACTCCAGTCCACTCCATTCCATTCCATTCCATTTCATTCCACTGCATTCCATTCCATTCCTTACATTCGAGAGTATCTCACTCTGACACCCAGCCTGGAGCGCAGTTGCACAATTTCAGCTCACATTTCTTTATTCCATTCCATTCCATTCCATTCCATTCCACTCCATTCCATTCCATTGCATTCCATTCCATTGCATTCCATTCCTTTCCATTGCCTTCCATTGCATTCCATTCCATTCCATTCCACTCCTTTCCATTCCATTCCACTCCTCTCCATTATGTTCCACTCCACTTAATTACGTTCTTAGCCACCCCACTCTGTTCCTCTCCACTCCACTCCATTCCACTCCACTCTACTCCATTCCACTCCACTCCATTCCACTCCACTCCACTCTGTTCCACTCCTCTCCACTCCACTTCACTCCGTTTCACTCCACTCCATTCCATTCCAATCCAATCCATTCGATTCTGATCCATTTCATTCCACTCCACTCCATTACACCCCATTCTACTCCATTCCATACCATTCCACTCCACTCCATTGCATTCCATTCCACTCCACTCTTTTCCACTCCACTCCATTCCATTCCACTCCATTCCATTCCACTACACTCCATTCCAAACCATTCCATTCCACTCCGTTAGGTTCCACTTCACTCCGTTCCATTCCACTGCACTCCAATTCCTTCCAATCCACTCCAATCCATTCCACTACACTCCATTCTCTTCCACTCCATTCCACTCCACTCCACTGCACTGCATTCCATTCCACCCCTCTCCACTCCTTTAAACACCAATCCATTCCATTTCACTCCAGTACATTCCATTCCACTCCACTCCGTTCCATTCCATTACACTCCATTCCATTCCACTCCACTCCCTTCTATTGTTCTGCATTTCACTGCATTCCATTTCATTTCACTCCACTCCACTCCACTGCATTCCACTCCATTCTATTCAACCCCATTCCATTCCAATCCACTCCACTCCTCTCCACTCCACTCCATTCCACTCCACTCCTCTCCACTCCGCTCTACTTCACCCTATTCCATTGCATTCCATTCCATTCCCATGCAGTCCATTACATTCCACCCCATTCTACCCCATTCCAGTCCTTTCCATTCCACTCCACGCCAGTGTATTCCACTCCACTCCATTCCAACCCATTCCATTCCACTCCACTCCACTCCATTCCACTCCATTCCATTCCACTTCATTCCATTCCACTCAACTCCACTCTGCTCCACTGCATTCCAGTCCACTACATTCCATTCCACTACATTCCATTTCACTCCATTTCATTCCACTCGTCTCCATTCCATTTCACTTCACTCCTTTCCCTTCCATTCCATTCCATTCCTCTCCATTCCATTCCACTCCACACCATTCCATTCCATTCCACTCTACTTCATTCCACTCCACTCCACTCGACTCCATTACATTCCAATCCATTCCACTCCACTCGTTTCCACTCCATTTCATTCCATTCAACTCCACTCCATTCCACTCCACTCCATTCCATTCAACTCCACTCCATTCCACTCCACACCACTACACTCCATTCCACTCCACTCGAATCCACTCCACTCCAATCCACTCCACTCCATTCCATTCCATTCCATTCCTTTCCACTCCACATCATTCCACTCCATTTCATTCCATTCCATTCCACTCCTCTCCATTTCATTCCATTCTATTCCATCCCACTCCACTTCATTCCACTCCACTCTTTTCCTCTCCATTCTATTCCTTTCGACTCCACTCCACGCCATTCCACTCCACTCCATTCTACTCCATTCCATTCCACTCCATTCCACTCCATTCCACTCCACTCTACTCCGCTTCACGCCATTCCACTACACTGCATTACATTCCACTCCATTCCATTCCGTTCCACTCCTCTCCAATCCATTATACTCTATTCCATCCCATTCCACTCCATTCGTATCCATTCCACTAAACTCCATTCCGTTCCACTGTACTCCACTCTACTCCATTCCATTCCATTACAATCCATTCCATTCCACTCCACTCTATTCCATTCTACTCCATTCCACCTCATTCCATTCCATTCCTCGCAACTCCACTCTATTCCACCCCACTCCATACCACTCTATTGCATTCCATTCCATTCCATTTCCCTAAAATCCACTCCACTCCACTCCATTTCGCTCGCCTCCTTTCCACTCCAGTCCAATCCCCTCCACTCCCCTCCCTTCCGCTCACCTCGATTACACTGCACTCCAGTAAACTCCATTCCATTCCAATCCACTCCAATCCATTCCACTCCATTCCTTTCAATTCCATATCACTCCTCTCCATTCCATTCCATTCTCTTCCATTCCACTCCTAGCCATTCCATTCCACTCCAATCCACTCCATGCCATTCCATTCCACTCCACTCCACCCGATTCCACTCAACTCCATTCCACTCCATTCCATTAGACTCCATTCCAATCCACTCCACTCCACTCCACTCTAATGCACTCCACTCCACTCCATTCCATTCCACTCCACTTCACTCCACTGATTCCATTCCATCCCATTGCTCTCCATTCCATTCCACTCCACTTCACTCCACTCCTTACTTTCAGTTGTACTCCACTCCATTGCATTCCACTGCACTCAACTCCATTCCATTACATTACATGCCATTCCACTCCTCTCCACTCCATTCCACTCCGCTCCACTTCACTCCCCTCCATTCCATTGCATTCCACTCCACTCCATTCCCCTGCACTCCATTCCTTTCCACTCCACTTTACGTCACTCCCCTCCACTCCATTGCATAACATTCCATTCCATTTCACTCCATTGCATTCCATTCCTTTCTTTCGACAGGATATCACTGTCACCCCAGCTGGAGTTCAGTGACACAATCTCAGCTCACATTACATGTAAACTTTCCATTGCATTGCATTTTATTCCCTTGCATTCCATTGCATTCCATTCCATTCTACCCTACTCCAATACATTCCACTCCACTCCATTGCATTCCACTCCACTTCATTCTCTTCCACTCCATTCCACTCACATTAAACTCCATTTCACTTCACTCCACTCCACTCCGTTTCACTACATTCCAATCCACTCCACGCCATGCCACTCCATTCCATTCCACTCCTCTTCAGTCCAATACACTCCACTCCATTCCAATCCATTCCACTCCACTCCATTCCATTCCACTCCACTCCAATCCATTACTTTACAATCCACTCCATTCTGTTCCACTCTGCTTCATTCCACTGCACTCCACTCCACTCCATTCCATTCCACTCCATTCCATTCCACTCCACTCCACTGCACTCCAATCAACTCCACTCCACTCCATTCCATTCCACTCCATACCATTCCTTTCCACCCTACTCCATTCCATTCCATTAAACTCCTCTTCATTCCATTGCACTCCACTCCATCCCATTCCACAGCATTCCACTCCTCTCCATTCCATTCCACTCCACTCTACTCCATCCCACTGCACTCCATTCCATTCCATTCCATTCCACTCAGCTCCTCTGCTTTCCACTCTGCTCCATTCCATTCCACTCCACTCCATTCCATTCCACTCCATTCCACTCTACTCCACTCCATTCCACTCCACTCCACTCCACTCTATTCCACTCCACTCCACTCCATTACTCTTCACTCCTGTCCATTCCACTTCACTCCACTCCACTCCATTCCATTCCACTCCATTCAGTTATTCTCCATTCCATTCCATTGCACTCTATTCCATTCCATTTCATTCCAATCCACTCCATTCAATTCCATTCCACTCCATTCCATTCCACTCCATTCCAATCCATTCCACTCTATTCCACTCCACTGTGATCTATTCCATTCCATTCCATTCCACTCCACTCCTTTCCATTCCACTCCATTCCATTACACTCCATTCCACTACATTGCACTCTTTTACACTCCATTCCATTCCAATCTACTCCATTCTACTCCACTCCACTCCCCTCCAATCCACTCCAATACAATCCATTCCACTCCACTCCACTCCACTCCACTCGATTCCACTGCATTCCACTCCATTGCATTCCACTCCATTCCATTGCATTCCACTCCACACCCTTACATTCAATTCCACTCCATTTCATTCCATTCCATGCATTTCCATTCTGTTCCAATCCACTCAATTCCACTCCACTCCACTCCAGTCCATTCCATTCCATTTCACTCCTTTCTTTCGACAGGATCTGCGTCTGTCACATGGCTGTAGCTCAGTGGCACAATCTCAGCACACATTTCTCCGTTCCGTTCCGCTCTGTTCTGTTCCATTGCGTTCTGTTCCATTCCTGTCCATTCCCCTCCAGTCTGCTCCACTCCACTACATTCCATTATATCCGACTCTGTTCCACTCCATTCCAATCCCCTCAACTCCACTGCACTCCACTCCACTCCATTCCACTCCACTCTATTCCATTCCACTCCATTCCATTCTATTCCACTCCATTCCACTCCTCTAGATTCCATTCCACTCCACTCCATTCCATTCCCTCCCATTCCACGCCTTTCCATTCCATTCCACTCCACTCCATTCCACTCTGCTTCACTCAATTCCATTCCACTCAACTCCACTCCATTCCACTCCACTCTGTTCCATTCTTCTCCATCTCCTTCCACTCCATTCCCTTCCACTCCACTCCTCTCCATTCCACTCCACTCCACTCCACCCCATTCCATTCAACTCCACTCCATTGCATTCCACTCCACTCCATTCCATTCCATCCCTTTCCACACCTCTCCATTCCATTCCACTCCACTCCATTGCATTCCACTCCACTCCATTCCATTCTACTCAATTCCACTCCAGTCCACTCCACTACATTCCATTCCATGCCACTGCATTCCATTCCACTCCAGTCAACTCCTTTCCACTCCACACCAATCCCTTCCACTCCACGACATTCTGCTCCACTCCATTCCATTGCACTCAACTCCACTCCATTCCACTCCACTATATTCCATTCCCCTCCATTCCATTGCATTAAACTCCATTCCATTCCATTCCTTTCTCTCCAAAGGATCTCACTCTCTCACAAATGCTGGAGTTCAGTGACACAGTCTCAGCTCACCTTTCTATTCACCATTCCATTGCAATCCGTTCCATCCAATTCCATTCCATTCTATTTCACTCCACCACACTCCAATCCATTCCATTCCACTCCATCCCACTCCTTTCGACTCCATTCCACTCCACTTCAATCCACTCAACTCCACTCCACTCCACTCCATTCCATTCCTATACATTCCACTCCATTCCATTCCACTCACCTCCATTCCATTCCACTCACCTCCATTCCATTCCACTCCATTTCATTCCTAACCATTCCATTCCATTCATTCCACTCCACTCCATTCCATTCCACTGCATTCCACTCCATTCCATTTCATTCCTCTCCACTGCAATCCACTCCACACCACTCCATTCCACTTCTTTCTATTCCACTCTGTTCCATTCCAATCCACTCCACTCCACTCCGTTCTACTCCACTCCATTCCATCCCACTCTACTCCACTCCAATACACTCCACTCCACTCCATTCCCTTGCACTCCACTCCATTACATTCCACTCCATTAAATTCCATTCCACTCCACTCCACTACGCTCCACTCCATTCGACTCCATTCCAATCCACTCCACACCAAGCCACTCCATTCTATTCCATTCCTCTCCATACCAATGAACTCCTTTCCATTCCACTCCACTCCATTCCATTCCTTTCCAATCCACTCCATTCCCTTCCACTCCTCTCGATTCCAACCCACTCCACTCCATTTCATTCCTTTCTTTACACACGACATCACTGTGTCACCCAGTCTGGAGTGGAGTGGCACATTCTCAGCTCACATTACACGTCAACTTTCCATTGCATTGCACGCTATTCCGTTGCATTCTGTTGAATTCCATTGCATTTCATTTCATTCCATTTAATACCATTCCATTCCACCTCGTACCGCTCCACACCACTCCACTCCATTACATTCCATTACATCCGATTCCATTCCACTCCTTTCCACTCCTGACCCCTCCAATACACTCCACTTCTATCCATTCCACTCCATTCCATTCCAATACGATCCATTCCACCGCACACCACACCACCACACTCCACTCCACTTCATTCCATTCCATTCCATCCCATTCCATTCCTCTCCATTACACTCCACTCCACTTCATTCCACTCCACTCAAGTCCACTCCATTCCAATACATGCCACTGCATTCCATTGCATTCCTTTCTTTCTAGATTATCTCACTCTGTCACCCAGCCTGGAGCACAGTAGCACAATCTCAGCTCATATTTCATTATTCCATTCTCTTCCATTCCATACCATTCCATCACATTCCACCCCAGTTCATTCCATTCCATTCCATTACAGTCCACTCCACTCCACTCCACTTCAGTATTTTCCATTCCAGTTCACTTCACTCCACTGCACTCCATTCCACTCCACACCACTCCAATCTATTCAATTCAACTTCACTCCACTCCACTCCATTCCATCCCACTCCATTCCACTACACTCCGTTCCATTCCACTCCATTCAACTCCACTCCACTCCGTTCCATTCCACTCCATTCAACTCCACTCCACTCGACAGCACTCCACTCCACTCGACAGCACTCCACTCCACTTCACTCCACTCCACTCCACTGCACTCCACTCCATTCCAGTCAACTCCACTCCATTCCACTCCACTCCACTTCACTCCTCTCCACTCGATTCCACTCCATTCGATTCCATTCCACTCCCGTCCATTCATTTCCACTCCACTCCATTCCATTCCACTGCATTCCATTCCATTCCATTCCACTCCTTTTCATTCTATTCCACACCACTCCTTTCCATTCCACTCCACTCCATTCCATTCCATTCCGCTCCACTCCATTCCATTCCACTCCATTCCACTCCAGTCCACTTCATTCCACTCCTTTCCATTCCACTCCACTCCATTCCATTACATTCCACTCCACTCCATTCCATTCCACTCCATTCCACTTCACTCCACTTCACTCCACTCCACTCCAGTCCACTCCATTCCAATACATGCCACTGCATTCCATTACATTCCTTTGTTTCTAGATTATCTCACTCTGTCACCCAGCCTGGAGTGCAGTAGCAGAATCTCAGCTTATATTTCATTATTCCATTCCCTTCCATTCCATTCCATTCCAATCCACTCCAATTCATTCCGTTGCATTCCATTCCATTTCAGTCCACTCCACTCCACTTCAGTAGTCTCCACTCCACTACACTCCACTGGACTCCATTTCACTCCACACCACTCCACTCTATTCCATTGAACTCCACTCCACTCCATTCCACCCCACTCCATTCCACTCCACGCCACTCCATTCCACTCCATTCCACTCCACTCCACTTGACAGCACTGCACTCCACTTCACTCCACTCCACTCCACAGCACTCCACTCCACTCCATTCTAGTCAACTCCACTCCATTCCACTCCACTCCACTCCTCTCCACTTGATTCCACTCCATTCAATTCCATTCCACTCCCATCCATTCATTTCCACTTCACTACATTCCATTCCACTGCATTCCATTCCATTCTATTCCACTCCATTTCATTCCATTCCTCTCCACTCCTTTCCATTCCACTCCACTCTATTCCATTACATTCCACTCCACTCCATTCCATTCCACTCCATTCCACCTCATTATATTCCATTTCACTCCACTCCTCTCCAGTCCATTCCATTCCACTCCATTCCACTCCACTGCACTCCACTCTACTCCATTCCGTTCCATTCTACTCCACTACATTCCATTCCTCTCCATTTCATTCCACTACTCTTCATACCATTGCACTCCACTCCATCCCTTTCCATACGATTCCACTGCTATCCATTCCATTCCACTCCACTCAATTCCATTCCAATCCACTCCACTCCACTCCACTCCACTCTATTTCATTCAATTAAACTCCATTCCATTCCATTCCTTTCTTTCCACAGGATCTCACACTGTCACAAAGGCTGGAGTGCAGTTGCACAATCTCAGCTCACATTTCTTTTCATCATTCCATTGCATTCCATTCCATCCCATTCCATTCCATTCCATTCCATTCCATTTCACTCCACTACACACCACTCCACACCATTCCATTCCACTCCTTCCATTTCCATTCGAGTCCATTCCACTCCACTGGACTCCACTTCATTCTCCTCCATTCCATTCCATTTCTTTTCACTCCACTGCATTCCATTCCTTTCTTTCGACAGGATATCACTGTGTCACCCAGGCTTTAGTGCAGTGGCACAATCTCAGCTCACATTACAAGACAACTTTCCATTGCACTGCATTCTATTCCATTACATTCCAAAGTTTCCATTCCTTTCCTTTCCTTTCCTTTCAATTCCAATGAATTCCATTCTATTCCACGCTATTCCACTCCACTCCACTCCACTCCATTCCACTCCACTCGATTCCACTCCAGTCCATTCTATTCCACTCCATTCCATTCAATTCCACTCCACTCCATTCCATTCCACTTCATTCCATTCAATTCCACACCATTCCATTCCGTTCCACTCCAATCCATTCCATTCCACTCCACTCCATTCCATTAGATTCCACTCCACTCCATTCCATCCCACTCGATTCCACCCCATTCCATTCCATTCCACTCCACTCCACTTCACTCCATTCCACTCCTCTCCATTCCACTGCACTCCTCTTCACTCCACTCCATTCCATTCCATTCCACTTCACTCCATTCCATTCCACTCCATTCCATTCCATTCCACTTCTCTTCATTCCATTTCACTCCACTCCCTCCCATTCCATAGCATTCCACTCCTGTCCATTATATTCCACTCAACTCAATTCCATTCCACTCCACTCCATTCCACTACACTCCACAGCACTTCACTCCACTCCATTCCATTCCACTCCAATCCATTGCACTCCACTCCATTCCACTCTACTCCACTCCACTCTATTCCACTCCACTCCACTCCATTACACTCCACTCCATTCCATTCCACTTCACTCCAATCCACTCCACTCCATTCCATTACACTCCATTCCATTACACTCCATTCCAATCAGTTGCACTCTATTCCACTCCATTGCATTTCAATCCACTCCATTCAATTCCATTACACTCCACTCCATTCCACTCCCCTCCACTCCACTCCAATCCACTCCAATCCAATCCATTCCACTCCACTCCACTCCACTCAATTACGTTGCATTCCACTCCATTGCTTTCCACTCCATTCCATGACATTCAACTCCACACCCTTCCATTACATTCCACCCCATTCCATTCCGTTCCATTCCATGTCATTCCAATCAATTCCATTCCACTCAATTCCACTACGCTCCACTCCAATCCATTCCATTCCATTTCACTCCTTTCTTTCTACACGATCTCCATCTGTCACAAGGCTGTAGCGCAGTGGCACAATCTCAGCACACATTTCTCCGTTCTGTTCTGCTCTGTTCTGTTCCATTCCGTTCCATTCCATTCCAATCCATTCCACTCCACTCTACTCCAACCCACTACTTCTATTTCATCCGATTCCGTTCCACTCCATTCCACTCCCCTCCACACCACTATACTCCATTCCACTCCACTCTATTCCATTCCACTCAATTCCTTTCCATTCCATTCCATTCTATTCCATTCCACTCCTCTAGATTTCATGCCACTCCACTCCATTCCATTCCATCCCATTCCATGCCTCTCCACTCCATTCCACTCCACTCCATTCCTTTCTGCTCCACTCAATTCCATTCCACTCAATTCCATGCCATTCCACTCCACTCCATTCCATTCCATATCATTTCATTCCATTCCATTCCACTCCACTCCATTCCATTCAACTCCACTCCATTCCATTGCACTCCACTCCATTCCATACCATCCCTTTCCACTCCTCTCCATTCCATTCCACTCCACTCCACTGCATTCCACTCCATTCCATTCTACTCAACTCCACTCCAGTCCACTCCACTCCATTCCATTCCACGCCACTCCATTTCATTACACTTCTGTCAACTCCATTCCACTCCACACCAATCCATTCCACTCCACGACATTCTGCTCCACTCCATTCCATTGCACACAACTCCACTCCATTCCAGTCTATTCCATTCCATTGCATTCCACTCCATTCCATTCCATTCCTTTCTTTCCAAAGGATCTCACTCTGTCACAAATGCTGGAATGCAGTGACACAGTCTCAGCTCACCTTTCTTTTCATCATTCCATTGCATTCCATTCTATCCAGTTCTGTTCCATTCTATTTCACTCCATTACACTCCACTCCATTCCATTTCACTCCACTCCATTCCATTCGACTCCATTCCACTCCACTTCAATCCACTCCACTACACTACACTTAACTCCATCCCATTCCATTCGACTCCATTCCACTCCATTCCATTCCACTCCACTCCATTCCATTCCACTCCATTCCATTCCTGTCCATTCCACTCCATTCCATTCCACTCCACTCCATTTCATTCCATTCCATTCCACTCCAATCCATTCCATTCCACTGCATTCCACTCCATTCCATTTCATTCCTCTCCACTACAATCTACTACACTCCACTCCATTCCACTCCATTCTATTCCACTCCATTCCATTCCAATCCACTCCACTCCATTCCACTCCACTGCATTCCTCTCCACTCCATTATATTCCACTCTATTCCACTCCAATAAACTCCACTCCACTCCATTCCATTCCACTACACTCCATTACATTCCACTCCATTCCACTCCATTAAATTCCATTCCTCTCCATTCCACTATGCTCCACTCCATTAGACTCCATTCCAATCCACTCCACGCCACGCCACTCCATTCTTTTCCACTCCTCTCCATTCCAATACACTCTACTCCATTCCATTCCATTTCACTCCACTCCATTCCATTCCTTTCCAATCCACTCCATTCTATTCTACTCCACTCCATTCTCTTCCACTCCTCTATATTCCAATCCACTCTACTCCATTTCATTCCTTTCTTTCTACATGATATCACTGTGTCACCCAGGCTGAAGTGGGGTGGCACATTCTCAGCACACATTACACGTCAACTTTCCATTATATTTCATGCTATTCCATTGCATTCCATTGCATTCCCTTTCATTCCATTCCATTCCATTCCATTCCATTCCACTTAATTCCATTCCATTCCACTCCGTAGAAATCCACACCACTCCAGTCCACTACATTCCATTACTTCCGATTCCATTCCACTCAATTCCACTCCTCTCCTCTCCAACGCACTCCACTATTATCCATTCCACTCCATCCCATTCCAATCCGCTCCATTCCACTGGGCACCACACCACCACACTCCACTCCACTTCATTCCATTCCATTCCAACCCATTCCATTTCTCTAAATTCCACTCTACTCCACTTCACTCTACTCCATTCCAGTCCACTCCATTTGATTCCATTCTATTCCATGCCACTGCATGCCATTCCATTCCTTTCTTTATAGAGTATCTCTCTCTGTCACCCAGCCTGGAGTGCAGTGGCACAATCTCAGCTCACATTTCATTTTTCCATTCCTTTCCATTCCATTCCATTCCAGTCCACTCCACTCCATTGAATACCACTCACTCCACTCCACTCCACTGCACTCCATTCCACTCCAGTCCACTCCACTCCATTCCATTCAACTCCACTCCACTCCATTCCACCACATTCCATTCCACTCCACTCTGCTCCATTCCACTCCATTCCACTCCACTCCACTCGACTGCACTGCACTCCACTTCACTCCACTCCACTCCACTGCACTCCACTCCACTCCTTTCCACTCCACCCCACTGCACTCCACTCGATTCCACTCCATTCCATTCCATTCCATTCCACTCCCCTCCATTCAATTCCACTCCACTCCATTCCATTCCACTGCATTTCATTTTATTCCATTCCATTCCACTCCATTTCATTCCATTCCACTCCACTGCATTGCATTCCACTCCACTCCATTCCATCACATTCCACTCCACTCCATTCCATTCCACTCCATTCCACCCCATTCCATTCCGTTCCACTCCACTCCACTCCATTCCAATCCACTCCACTCTACACCATTCTATTCCACTCTACTCCACTCCATTCCATTCCACTCTAATCCACTGCATTCCATTCCTCTCCATTTAATTCCATTCCATTCCATTCCACTCCTCTTCATTCCATTGCTCTCCACTCCATCCTATTCCATAGCATTCCACTCCTATCCATTCCATTCAACTCCACTTCATTCCATTCCAATCAACTCCACCCCATTCCACTCCTTTCCACTCCACTCCATTCCACTCTACTTCTCTCCACTCCATTCCGTTCCACTTCACTCCACTCCCCTCTACTCCACTCCACTCCATTCCATTCCATTCCTTTCTTTCCGCAGGATCTCACACTGTCACGAAGGCTGGAGTGCAGTGGCACAATGTCAGCTCACATTTCTTTTCATCATTCCATTGCATTCCAACCCATCCCATTCCATTCCATTCCATTCTATTTCACACTACTCCATACCATTCCATTCCACTGCATCCCACTCCATTCGAGTCCATTCCACTCCATTCCACTCCACTCCTTTCCATTCCATTACATTTCACTCCATGGCATTTCAATAGTTCCTTTTCACAGGATATCACTGGGTCAGCCAGGCTGAAATGCAGTGGCACAATCACAGCTCACATTACAGGACATCTTTCCGTTTGCACTGCATTCTCTTTAATAACATTCCATTGCTTTCCACTACATTCTATTCCTTTCTATTCCATTCAATTCCATTCCATTCCATGCTGCTCCACTCCACTGCACTCCACTCGATTCCACTCCATTCCATTCCATTCTACTCCACTACATTCAATTCCACTTCACTCCATTCCATTCCACTGCATTCCATTCCACTGTATTCCATTCCATTCCATTCCACTGCATTCCTTTCCATTCCATTAAACTCTATTCCATTCCATTCCACTTCACTCCATTCCATTCCACTCCATTCCATTCCATCCCACTCCTCTTCATTCCATTTCACTCCACTCCATCCCATTCCATAGCATTCCAGTCCTTTCCATTCAATTCCACTCAACTCAATTCCCTTCCATTCCACTCCACTGCATTTCACTCACTCCACTCCATTCCACCCCACTCCATTCCACTCTACTTCTCTCCACTGCATTTCATTACACTCCACTCCACTCCACTGAACTCCACTCTACTCCACACCACTCCATTCCATTCCACTCCACTCCACTGAACTCCACTCCACTCCACACCACTCCATTCCATTCCACTCCACTCCACTCCACTGAACTCCACTCTACTCCACACCACTCCATTCCATTCCATTCAATTCCACTCAATTCCATTCGATTCCTTTCTTTCAACAGAATCTCACACTGTCACAAAGGCTGGAGTGCATTGGCACCATCTCAGCTGAACTTTCTTTTCATCATACCATTGCATTCCATTCCATCCCATTGCATTCTATTCTATTTCACTCCACTCCACTGAACTCATCACAATTCCATTCCACTCCATCTCTTTCCATTCGAGTCCATTCCACTCCACTCTACTCCACTCTACTCCACTCCAGTCCACTCCATTCTACTCCATTCCTTTAAATTCCGCTTCACTCCATTGCATTCCATTCCTTTCTTTCCAATGGATATCACTGTGTCAGCCAGGCTGTAGTGCAGTGGCACTGTTGCAGCTCACATTACAAGACAACTTTCCGTTACATTGCATTCTATTCCATTACATTCTATTGCATTCCATTCCATTCCATTCCATTCCAATCCATTCCATTCCACTCCGTTCCACTCCACTCCACTCCACTCCACAACACTCCACTCCACTCCAGTCCACTCCATTATATTACATTCCATTGCATTTCGCTCCGTTGCATTCCATTCATTTATTTCGACAGTATGTCACTGTGTCACCCTGGCTTGAGTGCAGTGGCACAATCTCAACTCTCATTACATGTCAACTTTCCATTGCATTGCATTCTATTCCATTGCATTCAATTTCATTAAATTCCATTCCATTCCATTCCATTTCATTCCATTTCTGTCCATTGCATTCATTTCCATTCCATTCCACTCTCTTCCACTCCACTCAACTCCACTACATTCCATTATATCCGATTCCATTCCATTTCATTCCTCTCCTCTCCACTCCAATGGACTCCACTCCACTCCATTCGACTCCATCACATTCCATTTTGCTCCATTCCACTGCACTCCACTCCAAACTAATCCACTCCCCTTCATTCCATTTCATTCAATTCCATTCCCTTCTTATCCACTTCACTCCAATCCACCTAAATCCGCTCAACTCCAGTACACTCCATTCCATTGCACTCCATTCCATTACACTCCGTTACATCCCATTTCTTTCTTTTGAGAGTATCTCACCATGTCTCCCAGCCTGGAGTGCAGTGGCATTATGTCAGCTCAAATTTCATTATTCCATTCCATTCTATTCCACTCCATTCCATTCCATTCCACTCGATTCCATTCCATTCCATTCCATTGCACTCCATTCCACTCCCCTCCACCCCACATCACTCTACTCCATTCCACTCCATTCCGTTTCATTTCATTCTAATATGTTCCATCCCACTATGTTAAATTCCTTTCCTTTCCAGTCCATTCCATCCCACTCCACTGCATTCCACTCCCTTCCATTCCACTCCATTCCACTCCCTTCCATTCCACTCCTCTGCACTCCACTCCACTCCTCTCCACTCCACTTCACACAAACTCATTCCACTCCATTCCATTCCATTCCATTGCACTCCATTTCACTACACTCCACTCCATTCTATTCCACTAAACTCCATTGCAATCGACAACACTACACTACATTCCATTCAACTCCACTCCGTTCCACTGCACTCCAATCTACTCCACTCCATTCCATTCCATTCCACTCCAATCCAATCACTTCCACTCCATTTATTCCAATCCATTCCAGTTCTTTCCAATCCAATCCATTGTTTTCCACTCCACTTCATTCCAGTCCACTCCACTCCACATCTATACACTCCACTCCACTCTACTCCACTCCATTCTACTCCACTCCATTCCATTGCACTCTGTACTATTCCATTCTGTTCCATTTCACTCCTTTCCAGTCAAATTCACTCCACTCCATTCCGTCGTTTTCCATTACACTCCTCTGCATCCAATCCACTCAACTCCAATGCATACCACTGTACTCCACTCCATTCCACTCCACTTCATCCCATTCCTCTCTACCCCAATTCATTCCACTCCACATTCCATTCCAATCCATTCCATTACACATTCCTTTCTTCTTCCCATTCAATTTCACATTCCATTCCATTCCATTCCACACCATTCCACATTCCATCCATGCCATTCCATCACACATTCCATTCCATTCCACATTCCATTCCATTCGATTCCACATTCCATTCCATTCCATTCCACATTCCATTCTTTTCTATTCCACATTCCATTCCATTCCATTCCAAATTCCATTCCATTCCATTCCATTCCACATTTCTTTCCACATTCCATTCCATTCCATTCCTCATTCCATTCCTTTCCATTCCATGTTCCATTCCATTCCATTACACATTCCATTCCCTTCCATTCCATATAACATTCCATTCCACTCCAATCCACATTCCATTCCATTCCATTCGACATTCCATTACACATTCCATTCGACATTCCACTCCATTCCATTCCACATTACATTCCATTCCATTCCATTCCATTCCACATTCCATTTCATTCTATTCCATATTCCATTCCATTCCAATCCACATTCCATTCCATTCCATTCCATTCCACATTCCATTCCATTCCTTTACATTCCACATTCCATTCCATTCCATTCCTCATTCCATTCCATTCCATTCCACGTTCCATTCCATTCCATTACACATTCCATTCCCTTCCATTCCACATAACATTCCATTCCACTCCATACCATTCCACATTCCATTCCATTCCATTCCACATTCCATTCCACATTCCATTCCACATTCCATTCCATTCCACATTCCATTCCACTCCATTCCATTCCATCTTCCATTTCACATTCCATTCCACATTCCATTCCATTCCATTCCACATTCCATTCCACTCCATTCCATTCCATCTTCCATTTCACATTCCATTCCACATTCCATTCCATTCCATTCCATTCCACATTCCATTCCATTCCTTTCCATTCCACATTCCATTCCATTTCACTTTCCATTTCATTCCATTCCACATTCCATTCCATTCCATTCCACATTCCATTTCACATTCCATTCCACATTCCCTTCCATTACATTCCACATTCTATTCCACATTCAATTCCAGATTCCATGCCACATTGCATTCCATTCCATTCCACTTTCCACTCCACATTCCATTCCACATTCCATTCCACATTTCATTCCACATTCCATTCCATTCCATTCTACATTCCATTCCCCATTCCATTCAATTCCTTTCCACATTAAATTCCACATTCCATTGCACATTCCATTCCATTATACGTTCCATTCCACGTTGCATTCCACGTTCCATTCCATTCCACATTCCATTCCATTCCATTCCACATTCCATTCCATTCCATTCCACATTCCATTCCACATTCCATTCCACATTCCATTAAATTCCATTCCACTTTCTATTCAAAACTCCATTCCATTCTATTCCACATTCCATTCCACCTTCCATTCCATTTGATTAAATTCCACATTAAATTCTATTCCTTTCTATTCCACATTCCATTCCATTTCATTGCATTCCACATTCCGTTCCTCTCCATTCAACATTCCATTCTTTTCCATCCCACATTCCTTTCCATTACATTCCACATTCCTTTCGATTCCATTCCAAATTCCATTCCTCTCCATTCCACATTCAATTCCACATTCCATTCCATTCCATTCCACATTCCATTCCATTCCATTCCTTTATACATTCCATTCCATTCCATTCCACATTCCATTCCATTCCATTCCACATTCCAATTCACATTCCATTCAAAATTCCATTCCATTCAATTCCACATTCTATTCCACTTTCCATTCCACATTCTAATCCACATTCCATTCTACATTCCATTCCATTCCATTGCAGATTCCATTCCATTCCATTCCGTTCCACATTCCATTCCTTTCATTCAACATTCCATTCCATTCAATTCCGCATTCCATTTCACATTCCATTCCACATTCTATAACACATTCCATTATAGATTCCATGCCACATTCCTTTTCATTCCATTAAACATACCATTACACATTCCATTCCACATTCCATTCCATTCCATTCCATATTAAATTCCACATTCCATTCCAAACCATTGCCCTCCATTCCATTCCATTCCACATTATATTCCACATTCCATTCCAATCCATTCCACATTACATTCCACATTCCATTCCAATCCATTCCACATTCCATTCCACATTCCTTTCCATTCCATTCCACATTCCATTCCCTACAATTCCATTCCATTCCACATTCCTTTCAAATCCAGCCAACATTCCATTCCACATTTCATTCCATTCCGTTTTAAATCCCCATCCATTCCAGTACTTATTCCATTCCATTCCATTCCACATTGTATTCCATTTCGTTTTACATTCCATTCCATTCCAATCCACATTCCATTCCATT